>NC_134703.1:28600438-28900438 GCF_043290135.1 Rhipicephalus microplus
CTTCGTAATACACGGAAATAAATATTACGTTGTTTCTAACCGTGTTCTGAACACAGTGTTCCTTTTATGTCGATATATACTGAAGAACCCAGCATGCTATCTATAGCACATATATAAATATAAAATTCGCATTGACTTTTAGGCAACTATTACAGAATGCTTTGATCATGGCTACCATCACTGTTTATCGTATACTGAGGAAAGTAAATGCTACTACGGGCGCTTTGCTATCACATGTTTCTACGTGTCTTCATTGAAATTATTCGATATTTCAAGCTTCTACGTAGTTTACCCTGCAGCGGCAGCGTTCGCGAATAATATGCGCAGTGAGAGAAGAGAGAGCGAAAAAAAAGGTTTTATGTCTGCTAAGTTAAGAGGTATTCGTCGTATATATACGTTTATTTTACAGGCTTATTAACCGTTCTACTGAATGCAGACGAAGATGAGCGAAAGCAGTCCCGTCTTTCACTCGTCTTCGTCCGTGTCCAGTATTGGACCAACTAGCCCGACTTAGTGCATTTTTCGTAGGGTTCAGCTCTTAGTTGAGAACACCACTGGCCCTGGTCACTCTACGTTCCTGCTGGTGAAAAATAGATTAGCGAGAATTTCACCATTTCCGCTGTCTTTACGCTGAATGGTAATATCGGCTGTATTTGGCCACAAGTATGGTATTTTTTCTTGTTTTACGACTATTAGAGCTGTGAGGCTTTGGAGTGTCAGAAAAAATTCACCTTTGAGTTCTCTTCCCCCCCCCCCCCCTTTTTTTTTGTTTCTTTGGCGTCGTCAAAGCCGTGCACACGAAAGAGCTGTACGGGGATTGCGTATGGGAGCCATACATCGTTCTGTTAGATTGCGAAACACGCGTAATACATTTCTGCGCACGCAGCTGGCGGTTTTACTTTGCTAGCGTTTTCCATTTCGGGGAGTGTTCTTTCTGATAAACTTCAGTTATGAGACAGCGCGTTCCTCGTGCGTCCGTCGTTTTCCACACCGCTCAAGGCCTGACCACACGTATGCGTTGCCTGCAGCGCTTCAGCGCGGGGCTTTCTGACGCAGCGCCATCGTGCGTCATGGCGCCGCACTAGGCGGGTTGTGCCCCTTTCCCGTAGTCATATAAATGGAGAGGGGGGATGCTAATTCTGCCCCGTACATTTATTCAGTTGGCACTTTCGCGTAAACATGCAACGCGCAGGTTTATTGCCACACATCTTTTTTTTTTTTGACGATAATAGAGAGTTTCAGTACTGCGGAATGGTGCTACGTACGCATCACGCAAGCGCCTTGCGTTACGTGGCGTCGTTTGCCACTAATCGGCTTTTAGTACGCCATAGTACCCGCGTACGTAACGAGCGTGAAGCTTGTTGCGCCATCTGGTAGCTCAGATTAGAAGCACATGTTGTTGACAGGCAATGTGAGCCAATCCAAGTGTTTTAGCCAGATTATGGCCATATTTTAAGCCCTAGAGCCGGTCGGTGCTTGCCTTCGATGCCGCCATTTTGCAAAACGAAGTCTCGCGCTTTCGCGGACTTGTTCGAGAGCGGCGCGATCACCTGATACGTACGCACGCACGCATCTCATGCGTGCGTACGTAGCGGCTGCGTACGTAATGCGATACGTGCGCGTTGCGGTCTGCGCATGCGCACTACGCAGAACGTGGCGTCCTTACGTACGCAACGCCGCCACATACGCAGCGTACGCAGTACTAAAACTCTCTAATACTGACTGTCCTTTACCCTTATCCCCGGTAATCCGGGGTCAATTGCAGGCCGTTGTGAGCAGCACGCCATCGCTCCATTTTCATTTTTGCATCCATCGCATAATTCGTTTGTTTTTTTTCGAACTCATCCAATGAATGGCATGGGTGGAAGGGGGGGGGGGGGGGCGCTTTGGTAAAAATTGAGTCTCCCAAGAGGAAACCCTACGAACGCCTATGCCGGTACTAGTGGCTACCTTCTCTCCTCTGCAGCATGGCTGCTTTGTTCGTTGCTGTCTGTAGCGACGAACAAGATCGCGAGGTGGCGGGGAGGAGGGGGTCTCGTCCGGACTCGCACTGATGCTTATTACGTTTACGCTGCCAGAGCTCGTCTGTCCTTCGCCATAACTCGCTCGTCGCGACTGGGCTCTCCGCGACGTTGTCTCGAGAGTGCCGTACCATGTCTCGACATGGTGCGGCCACGGACAGGGGAGAATACGAACGCGCAAACAGCGAGGAGACAAGGGATGATGGCCGGAACAGATCGGAGTGGCTGAAGGAGAGACTGGCCGATTCGACGGCGTCCCCCACTATGCTGCTATGGAGACGCGACCATATAAACCGAGATTGGAAAGGTACAGACCTTGTCGGTCACGAGTGCTGTGCAACGTTGTTAGAAGATTCACTTGGCTTTAGCTTTTTATTTGAACGACACAGAAACACCACTTCCCTCTATGCAGTGCATACGGGTATTCACGCCCGTCCGCCTTCGATAAAGATGCGGGATTATCGGTGTCTTTTGATACACTCACGTTGGAGCTCTATGGAGGGGTGCGGGGTCTTGTCTATTATAGGAGATACTTGGAAATAAGATGGGAATAGATGTTAATGATATCTGCACTGATTTTACGTGACATAACCACGAAATGATGGCGAGGCGCGCCGTTGCCGGTACTCCGAACTGATTTTGACCATGTGGGCTTCTTTAACATACAACTAAGCGCAAGTGCACAGGGGTGCATTTCTTCAATTTTGATGCGGCCGCCGTGGCTGAGATTCGATCCCGCGACCTTCGGAGCAGCGGTCGAGCATCATGACGTCCAGACCACCGCGGAGGGTTCAAAAATGCACCGTTCGTAAGCACGTGTTTTGAAGTGGCCATGGTATATAAAATATAGTAAGTCGCACCACAGATGCCTTAAGTACTCGGTTACGATATGTGACACGAGACGAAGTGGCCAGCTCTAAGAAATAAAGGTGGCAAGTGCACAAAGCCTATTGAAAGAAAAAGAACTGTTAAAACAGCGGATTCCCAGCAATCGCATTGTGCATGTCGTACCTTCCATAACACTGCACGTTACTTGACCGGCCCAGAGCGAGACTGACGCTGAAGTGCTTATGAACGGGCCTGTGTCGTGGAGCTCTGACGCGTGAGGAGCGCCGAGTATAAGGTGCACGGTTACTGGCCTAAGAGCACAAGATAAAGCAGACTGCCTAGACGGCAGGGTCCTTTCTTTTTTCCTTCCGGTTACGGGGCTGCACTTCGAACAGAGAAAAATACGCGGGCTTCGAGTAGCGCGCTTGTGTGGACCGGAAATTGGGTGACCGTCTCTAAGGAAGCCTGTTGGCTGGAAACGGAAGTTGCGTTTGTGGTTTGCATAAGTGTAGTGTTTGGTGAGGAGACGTAAGTCCGGCTCACCAATAAGCTAAAAAAAAAAGAGCAGATTCAGAGCTTACTGCCTATATGCAGAAGCAGATGCATGATACTTCAGTTTGGATTATGCTGTGCGCACTTGAAGAACTCACGTTGCCTGTATCTTCAGGAAATTAGGTTTTCAATACAAACATGCCGATGCGAACTCACTTTCGTGCGTTTGGTTTAGGCAAGCCGAACCTCTCATTCAGCCTTTCCAACTTTCAGAATATTGGTATTTATTCTATGTTTAGCAGCATTTGCAACGCGATTGGTTATCAGTCTAGCATCAGTGCTTTATTTGGTCACTTCATATTACTTGCTTCCCTGGCCGTTTCCATAGGGCGCATTTTGAAGCTTGTGTTTTAGGCACTAGACGGACAGACGAATTCCAATGTTTTAGACACTGGAATTAAGGTCAACGACATAATTTATGTCGTTGACCTTAAATTTGCAATTTACAGTCGACAAAATATAACACGTTATAGCTTTTCGATGTTTCTATCTCGCCAGGAAGGGGTACACGGAAGCTTGCGGTGAAAAAAATCTGTAAACGGGGTGTGCGAGCCCAAGCCGATGTTGCGACAAGTGGGCTTGTCTTCGTCAAGGCTGTAACAGGCTACAAACCTTGTAGACGAGTCGACTTATCGAAAAGTCGGCTCGACCACACACACCTCGTTATTTATTAGTACCTATTCTATGGTTGTGACTAAGCTAGGGGGGTGGAGGTATACAGCATGACTGATAGAGCAGGGTTCAGTCTTTATGCACATCTAACACAGAAGCGTCACTGACAGCGGCAGTAAAATTATAACAATGAAACTGCAGTTTTTTTCTTTTGTGAAGCGATTGCTACATTTTTGTCCTATACCTATGCGCGACTCGAGCAACAAAAAAAAAGCTAAATCGATTAGCTGTTATCACGATGTAATGGCGACCCTGTTGGGTATCTGGCTTTATACTGTTATGATTGCGTTTAACTATGGCACGCATGTAACTTTCGAACCATATCACCCCGTCATCTACTAACCTCCTCGTCGCAACGGCAGGCCACGACTGATCTCGCGTGTTCGCTTCGCTTAAAGGTCGTACGGCAAAGTATATGAGGTTGCTTTTACCCGCACTGCCCTGAAGAGCAGCGCGCTGCAGTGCTGGAAAGCATGGCAAAGGGGAAATTTGGGGCGGAAGGGGCCGAAAATGCAGTGCCGACACGACTGGCCGGCGTCTCTGAGTCTACGTTCTTTTTCCCTGACCATAATCGATGGGGGGAAACCGGGGCGCCGCTTCTATAGCGAACCCGGAAACCCGGGTGGCGGACCCGCCGCGACAGCCGGGCGCCGCCTACACTGCAGGAGGAGGAGGAGGAGGAATAAATGAGGAAGGACAGGGAGGTTAGCCAGTTCCTACACTGCAGGGCTTTGCTCTCACCCCGGCGGCTCGATGCGCCGTCGAAGACGCCGGCTATTGTGATGCGCCCAGAAGCCAGGACGTGTACAGGTTGACTATAATCCAAGAATGTCGTTTCTGTAACCCCCTGTCCGCGAAATAATTTATTCTTAGTACTGTTAAAGGGGGGGGGGGAGGGTAAACAACAAGAGGGAAGGCAGGGAGGTTAACCAGGCACATGCCCGGTTTGCTACCCTACGCTGGGGGAATAGGAAGGGGGCATAAAGATGAGAGAGAGAGGAAAGAGAAGAGAAAGAGAGAGAGAAAAAAAAAGAAAAAAAAAGGAGGATTGTCAGTCAATCGGCTGGCGCGTATGCAGCGGTGGCACTACACAAAAGTTAATGGTGGTCACGTAGGCCTGTACTCCTCAAAAAGCACAAGACAGATTTGACTGCTTTTTGAGCCGACGAAAGGCGATGGCGGTGTTCCAGTAGCATCTGCACGGAGAGTGGCCGATCGTCCAATCGTCGCAATGCGTCCGAAAGCTTCTGTCTTTCAGAGGCAAATCGAGGGCAATGGCATATCAGATGGTCGATGTCTTCTTTGGTGCAGCAGACGTCGACTGTTGAAGAGTGGAATGAATTGTCTGCCATGCAAGTGTGCTGTAAGAATGAAGAATTGTTTATGTCGTTTCTGTGAGCCCCCTGCTGTAACGCCTTTGGGCAATGCGGGGTAACCTTTGAATAAAGAATATCAGGTGGCGAGAATCAAATCACGTCAGTGCGCGAAGTGCTCCGAAGATGGCTATGGTTACCCAGGCTTACGTGCCTATACTTTTCGCGGAAAACCGCAAGGAAAATTGGGCAGCTCACTAAAAAGTGAAGGCTGAACTATTCTAAGTTCGTCGCTATACTTTAACGAAGGTCGACTCAGTTCGCTAAGAACACGCGGCAGTTCTGAGCTTGAGAGCAGTGCGCAAACAAAGGTTGTGCTGAAAATCTCGCTGGTTGGGATTTGTTTAGAAAAATTTATTGCCACAAACTTCAATAACACTCAACAGAACATTTTCTTCTTAGACATACTCTAACGATGATGACAAAACAGACGTCATTTACATGAACATGGATATGAGATGACGTTGAAAGAACATGTACATTCGATGGTTCACACAAACACAACCACAAAAAATACTTCAAGGTAAACAAGAGACACAAATAAAACATAAAAATGTACATTTTGCATATTTGCACACTGGTGAAAATCACACTGGTGTCAGTCAGCGTTTGTCCCAAGGGTTCTATTCGTGACTTGTACATACATATATACGTGAACTACCTTTCAGCAAGGATAAGTAATTTGGTTTGCAACGAAATATTTCTGACTGACCAAGTGAGAGAGGATGGAGAAATAATCTCCCCCTAAACTTCGCAGCATATATATATATATATATATATATATATATATATATATATATATATATATATATATATATATATATATATATATATATATATATATATATATAATACGCAGGCACTACACAAAGTTTGTTTTAAATCACCCCCTCCCCGATCCCCCGGAAAAAATTCAGGCTACGCCCTTAGTCTACAGCATCGTCGCCCGTCTGGTCTGTTCTGTGAAAGGCAGTTAAGTGCATGCATCACCGCGTTTGTCTCAGCGTCACTTCAGAGTGCCGTCGTGGGAGCGTTGGAACAATGATTGCGCCTTGGCAAAACGTTTGCTTGCGCTAGTTGGTGAATTACTTTTGCAGAAAGAATAGTTGCACAAAGCAATTCACAAGGACATACAAAGAACACGGAAAGTTAGCGCCAATCCCGTGTTTTTTTTTTCCTGTCCTTGTATTGCTTCGCGCTACATTTTTTTTTCTTAAAGATTAACGATTACGTGCTCGCGTTCTAAGTATCATGCAACGAGGAGCCATTTCCATCCCGCGGGTATAGCCTTGCAGATTTTGAACTTTGAACTTTGAACTTTTTGTGAATAAACAACATACAGTAAAGAAAAACATGTTAGCAACATCTGGATCCTTAGCAGAATGCTAGTATGGATCCATGCAATTATAACATACATTAATTAGAGGCAGGAGAAAGAGTTGTATAATGAACGACATTTTAGTTTAATATGCAGATTGTTTTGATAAACATATCACTTATACACAGATACCGAACACATTGAATTTTAATTGGCCCGTAAGCCGACCACAGCTTTTTAAACCGGATGAAAACGCGTCGGCCTCGCCATATTATACGTCTCAGTTGTGTCGTGTCACAGCGTCTTTTTTTTTTGTTTCCCGCATTGACAGCCGCAGTGAAAATCCGCACACCGCCGTTTGTAATAATCCATTGACACCTCACGCGCGACTATACCTTCAGCTCTGGCTTTTTTCTAGCAGTCGCACATTATAGTTGTGTATAATTGTAGTCTCGCTCTCGCAAAAACTATCTCGAGCTTTCTGTGTGATATGGAACTAGGCTTTCTGGGATATTCCTCCATAATTTCTGTTTATTTTATTATCATTAAGTTCTTTGTCGCATCCTTTCTCATATAGAATAACACTTGCATACGCTAATAAGTGTGTATAAGCAAGGGAGCTAAAGGCGAAGTTTCTTTCTTTTTTTCTTTCTTTCTTTCTTTTTTTCTTTCTTTCTTTCTTTCCTTATTTCTTTCTTTCTTTCTTTCTTTCTTTCTTTTTTATTCCTTTTTCTTTATTTTCTTTTTCTTTTTCTCTTTCTTTACTTGGAGAGACGAGGGTCAGTTGTCTGGTCGTGTGCGTCGATTCATATTCATCGACGGGGATACAACACGTGTGATTCTATGGCTTCGATGGGAGCGGAATAATCCGGCGGTGCTCCATTCGTGCAGCGAAGTCATTCAACCGTGGCAGTAAGGGCTCGAAAGCGCTTGCGGTCGCATAAAGCACCGCTTGGTTGAACGCTATTGCTTTCTATAAGCGTGGCCATTTAGGCAATTTTCGTACGACTGCCGCTACTAAACTGCACACCGCAAGATTATCAGTTTTATTTTCGAAACCGTGCGCTCGAGCACAAACGCGTATGGTCTCATCGGGAACACGACGTGCGATTTTCGTTTAGGCTTGCACCGTGCCTAAGCTATTTCGGGAAAATTATTTTAGATTCTTATCTAAAGTATATAGGTTAGCGAGCTGCTTGTAGCTTACGTTTCGTTGTAATGGTGCCCTTTTTTTTCTCGTTAAGTAAAGAAAAAGCTACTTCGAACGACTTATCAACTCTTGGGAACCGTATGCCGTTGGTTTATTTGTATAGCCACGGTTACAGTCATACCATCAGAAGTCGATTAGGGTAGATGCAGTCTGCGCGGAGTCGCAAACTTACCAAGGTACTTCTTGTTTGTCCTTCGTCTTATTTCATTGCCTTGCGTGGGGATAACTATATATTGTGATCAAGATTTGTTGCCCACCCGTGTTCCACAGAGGTATATATGTATACTTCCCTATATATCTGCCAGGCTGATCAGTTTTGGTATAATTGAACTTGACGATCATAGTTAAATATCAGGGTGCGGTGCTTTTTTCTTTGTCAGCTTCTCTTTAAATTGTAAATTGTTCGATATGTAGGGTTTAACGTCTCAAAACCGTCATATGATTATGAGAGACGCCGTAGTGGAGGGCTCCGGAAATTTCTAACAGCTGTGGTTCTTTAATGAGTACCCAAATCTGAGCACACGGACCTACCGCATTTTCGCCTCCATCGAAAATGCAGCGCTGCAGCCAGGATTCGATCCCGTGACCTGCGGGCCAGCAGCAGAGTACCTTAGCCACTTACAAGACTGCGACAGGGTGGTCGTAAAGTGTTCAAAAATTTAAACGTAAGAACGTGAAGAAGAGTGATTTTTCGCATTAGGCCTTGTTGCCTTATAGAAACCGGTTTTTATCCGTGCACGTGAGTTTTTTTTTATGTTGAACTAAGCCGCGAGAGGAGAGCCATGGAGTAGAGGAACAACTTTTTGTGTTGTGTGCGCCATGTATATTGTTATGAGGTTTCGCTATATGGCTCATTCATCCCACAATGTTACTTCTTAAAGCGAAAACTGTTCAATGTGGCTGATCACAACAACAGCCAATTTTGGTGGCGTATAGTTGTCCCCCGCCGCCGCCTTTGGTGTCCGCAATTGACACAGTGAACACATAAAGAATGTTCAGGATCGATCGGGAGGCCCCTTGCGTGGCAGTTGTGTCTTATACCACGGAGCCATTTGGAATAAGATAATATTCCACGATATTGCGGGGGATGTTCTTGATAAGCTATCGAAGGATCAACAGGTTTGCGTGACGAAGTGTGCGTAAAATTTCCGGGCAGTCACATTTTTTTTCGTGAGCGCCATGGCGGAAGCGAGTCGACCAGCCTATTCATTTCCGGCAGTATCAACGTGTCATGAAATGTGCTTCGACAGCAGAAGCTTTTTCCCTTTAAACCGTCTCTCGGCGCGCGCGTCAGGACACCTCCCGTGGCTAAAGGGGTCGCAACTGACAGCTTATCTTCGAAGGAAACGCACAAAACAAAAAAGAGAACAATATTGTATAAATAAAGCACCGACACATGTCAGCGCTGTCGGTATGCGCGGGTCACGTCGTTCAGAGTTTTGCGAGTGGTAATATTTAATAACTCGTCGTGGTCGTAGTCGCCCGACGTCATCTCGAAGCGGCTCAGGACTGCGTCGGCGACATGGTCACGAAAAAGACCCGACGTATAGCATTGCCGCGCCCTTCGTGACAAGCTGTCTGCACGTCGCTTCTCTTCTCTGTGCGCGGTGTCCTTAGACGCACCGCCATGGAGCGCCGCATCTCGTCGCATAATTAGGCTCGTCCAGATGGCAGTGCGGGCGCTTTTCGACCCGTGTGCTCAGAAGAAAGACCAACCCGTTGAATCCAACCGGGACGCTTTTGAGCTTTGTCAGAAACACGCTGACACGAGACGAGCGTATAGGTTGACCGACATTTCCCGCTTCCCACCGAGTTTCTTTAGCGTGTATAATTTAGTATAGCGCAGTCTAGGGAAGCGCGACAGTTTGTGAGTTAATGATCTGAGAGAGCTCTCGGAAAATTGATGAACTTAGATGCGTGGGCCCGCGTAGGAACGTTTTTTTTATTGTAACTTTCACATCCATGTAACAAAAAACTTCGCAAACACTTGTTTGGTCCCATAGCCTAACTGGCTAGTAGAGGGACCAATTGTGTGACATAGTTACATACTTGCGCAAGCGGTTACACAGCGACAAAGGACATCAAACTGGATACAATGTTTAAAATAGAAAAAAAGCAAAAAAACACATGATTGAACTATACAAAGAAACATACAAAGACATGTTTCATGGTGGCATGAGCATGAGTACGCGGGATATCTGGTACGTGCCCTCATTTTGACGAGAGAGATGTTGAGACAAAGTCGTGGCGTGCGAAAACAGTGGCAAAACTGGGAGCTCGAGAAGACATCAGGAACGAAAGTTAATCAAAACTTTTTTTCTACTGTGGCATTTCCGATGGAGGCGGAAGTGTTGTAAGCCCGTGTGCTCAGATTTGGGTGCACGTTAAAGAATCCCAGGTGGTCGAAATTTCCGGAGCCCTCCACTATAAGGCGTCTCTCATAATGACATGGTGGTTTTGGGACGTTAAAATCCACATATCAATCATTTTTCTACTGTTGGCCCACGGCGTGATTATTTGATTGTTAGAGCCCGCGAGGCGAAGGTGCAGGACGTACGAGTGACCCAGTGTAGACTGTAGTCGATAAAGAGTCTGGTAGAGCGTGGCAACGATTTTATCGACTAATGGAAGCAATGAGGCTAGCACACCGATAAGAATAGATGGAAGTTAGATTCGCGAAACAAAGAAAATCGCCATAAACGAGGGTGGCTACGACCCCGCAAATGTGGCATTATTAATAGGTATTGACTCCGCCCCCCCCCCCTTCCCTCCGCTAAAGGGGACAAAAAAAAGAACTGGAGGGGTGGCCGCAACAAGAGACATGTTCATTCAATCGAAAACAGTGTCCCCTTTATGAATGGATGGAGCGAGCAAGACAAACTCTGCTGTCCATGTTTATTTTACATTTCTCCCTCGAGGAAGCATTCGCCTTGAAATTTGCGGGCAGAACATGCTGCCATTGCCGTGAAGAACGTAATCGTCTCCTGTGTCGCCGATTTGTCAAATACTTCTCCGTCGTATACGACACGGCGATTGGTGTAAACGGTGTCACTTGGATCATTTATCATGCGCGCGCATTCTTGCTTTTCTTTTCTCGTCGTTTTTTCCCCCTGTGTCACAGACTTATCGGTTTTGACATGCTGCCGGCACACGCTATAAACTTGTTCACTCTCCCTCTTTCACTCTCTCCTGTAGGTTCTATGTTAGTAAACGAAACATAACCAGCTCGTTGACAGACTTCAAAATAGCAGTTTATCGTTTCACTCGCGGAGGCTCCATTGTGTGGCGTGTCTGATAGTCACTGTCGCGACAGCCTTGCACAGCTCGACGACAGCCATCAAATTAAATTAAAGAAAGATAGAGACAACTGACGTTACAAGCTAGAAAAGGCAAACGACAGCGACTGTCCTTGCCTAGCAGCGCCTCTCCTGTCACGTTCTCAGTCAAAACGTTCGTCTCTCTTCCTTTTTTCTAAGTCTTACTGCACGCATTCTAAGGAATGCTCCGACGCGCGGCTTACGTCTCATGAGTCTTGTATGCGGGCTTTTATTAAGCTCTGAAGAGCGCTTGACACGCTACATCAGCGTGGATCCCCTGCGATGGCCTCACTTAACCAAATGCGTTTGCATAACCTATTTGTGCTCGTACGATGCGCATAGTTTTATAAGCGCTTCCGAGAGCGCAACGCAATTTAATAACTTGTTTTTAGCGGTGCGGACGGTGGCGCTTGTTTTCTCGCTTCGCAGTCACCAAGCCACCGAAGAAATATGCAAATATGCACTATATACCGGTAATTAGGAGCGATACGCCTGTTATTAAATGAGACAGTGGCTTGTTACGTAGAAGACGCTACAAAAGGCGTTAGGTCGTGTGAACCGTGACATGGGGCAAAAACGCTGGCTGATAGTAACTTTTATTGTATAGGTTGGCGATAAGATAAAGCTTCGATAAGTTACAACTAATTTGTGATATTTAGGGCTTCGCTAATTTTATTATAGAGCAATGTGGCTCTCAAGCGTTAACACGCAGAAAAGAGTTTTGTTTATTCTGTCATGATGCAGCAAAGGTTCAAGTGATTGGCTGCTGACCGGAATGTCGGGGGACCGCTGCCCGCGGCGGCGGTTGCATTTCGATGAAGTAAAAATGGCAGATGGTCAAAATTTCCGGTGCCCTCTACTACGGCGTCCCTCATAACCATATATTGTAGAATTTGTTGATAATATTTGTCTTGGGAATGCAGCGCTGATCAGAATTCAGAGCGGGCGGTGTTAATTTAACTATTATTTTAGACTTCATATCGTAGCAAAGCTGTGTCGTCATGTCACCTGTGATAGTTCATGTTGGGGCCCCGTCGCGATGGTCTAGTGGCTAAGGTACTCGGCTGCTGACCCGCATGTCGCGGGATCGAATCCCGGCTGCGGCGGCTGCATTTCCGATGGAGGCGGAAAATGTTGTAAGCCCGTGTGCTCAGATTTTGGTGCACGTTAAAGAACCCCAGGTGGTCTGAATTTCCGGAGCCCTCCAATACGGCGTCTCTCATAATCACATGGTGGTTTTTCGACGTTAAACCCTATAGATATCAATCAATAGTTCATGTCAGGAGCACTATTCAATCTTGCGTTTTTTTTCTTTCTCTTTATTCGCAGAACAACATCGTTGTGGAGTTCGAAGCCATTCATCCGGATAGCACGAAGCCGAAGCTACATGATGCCCACGTCGTGCTGGAGTCGAAAGAGAGCCTTGTGAGTATACGCTATGGTAGCGCAGTCACAGTGTTACTAGCAGTTAATTAGCATTCATGTTCGATTACTAAAAAAGGGGGGAGAGGAGGGAACTGGTTGGACAAAATGTTAGCTAACGCGGTCTTTTGAAGAAAAAAATTAACAAAAAAACCCGCTATTTCCTATATCTCGTACATACGGGTCATTTCCGAATGGCACTTGACATTGTTATTCGAGGAACATCGACACTGTTCTCCAGGGCGATCACAATACGAACGGCGAAAAAGTTTATTTCAAAAGAAATAAAGCTTTTGTTCCATGGTTATTTCTCAACACGCAGTGACCGCTGTGCGTGCCTCACGAAAAGAATACTTGAGAACTGCAGTTAAGTCTGTGTAGCTCACGAGCAAACTTACTTAAAATTAACAAAAAAAGAGAGGGGGGGGGAGTAGATAAGGGCACCCACGTGTTCGAAACCCCTGCTATAGAAGAACTTTTTTTTTCCCGGAGATTCTGCAGTGAAATTTTAGTGCAGGTTAATATAGCTGTATACTGCTTCTGTTGTAGCCGTTGGTTTCAGCTCTGCATCTCTTCTCGTGTCAGACAATCACGACGGGCATCACCTGCGAGCGACTGATTTTGGTGATCAGAGTCACGAAGAGTGACGACCCGGAACGGACAGTCCACCGGTACAACCTCCTTGTCGAAAAGCTCAACGGAAAGGCGAGTGTTCTTACGGGCCTCTCTAAGGGGAGTTCGAGCTAAGTCAGGCGAACGTGCTCCAACTGCTAAACGTGCATTCGCCTCGTTGTCCCGACAAGCTGGGAACGGCTTCTAAAGGAACTGGGTTCAACGGGGCGACGTCCTCGTTCTTCTAGCAGGCACGGATTGTATATCTAGCATTAGCACGCTGCGCTGAGCCTGAAATGCAGCGTTATAGCCAATCAATTAAGTGCCGGACTTCTGAAAATCTGTCCAATCTTTACGCGAATCTCTTTTCTCAGGAGTGCGAGCTTTTCTTAGGAGTGCAAACTGTTAGTTTCAGGGCAAGCTTTTGTTTTGTGGCGTTGAGATTGTTAGAACTAAGTGCTTGCAACGCAGGGCAACATTATCGCGACACACGTATGTTGTGAAGGTGTAAACAAACATATACACATATGTATTCCAAAGTCTAAAAAAATCGAAAAAAAAGACACTCAGGCACTAACTGCATACAGCATAATAAGTAATCTTTGTCTGAAACGCTTGAACGTCATATGGAATGCTCCAGCTATCGCGGGACGTGTGAATAAGAAAAAAAAAAACTTTCTACGTGATAGGTGGACAAGACCAACGATGTGCTGTTAGTCTCCTGAAAAGTAGAATGCCTTTACGTTTAAATTACCAAGATTTCAAGCTATAGTTAGCACGACATAATGTTCACGGACCCCCATAGACTTTACCTTGCTCGTCATCTTATGAAGAAGAGAAGCTTTGCAGGACGTGCCTTTGCTGTGGCACTAAGTTAAACCCTTTCAACCTCTCTGCTCGTCTTTAGCTGCATTGAAAAAAAAAGACGAAACAAAAGAAAACACTAAAAAAGTAAACTGTGCCTCCAGTCTGACATCTCGAGTGTCAATTAGGGGGCGGCATGCCTCCTAATGTAGTTTGGTGGCAGCTGAAAATGAAAATAAACAAAATGTTACGTGTTTTAACATCTGCCATTTTGGTTTATATTGCAGTTGAGGATATGCTGCATTAGCACGGAGCAACTGTTTGTGGTGCGCTTCGTTCAGCGACCTGACGTCAAGGTTTCGCTGCAGTCTTCAGTTGCCGAAAATGTGAGTCTTTCTTTTTTCTTTTGGGTGAGGGGGGGCGGGTGAGGGTATAGCCCCTGCACTTTGCTTAACACCGAGGCCATGAAATTTGATTACCGAAATTACGATGCCTTTTTTTTCTTTTTATGCTTCTTTCGCGACATGCGCATGCAGCAGCGTTATCGCCCAAGATTTTAGCTCACTATGTTTCTCTAGTCTTTTTCTTTTCCCTAGCTTTTGTGCCGCTACAAGAAGATAACACGCTCAAAAGAACGAAAAGTCAGAGCTCACCCGCCGCCCATTTCTGGCGAAACGACCGAGTAACGTGAAGACATTCCCTTCGTTTGCGCGTGTCCTTTGTTAGTGCGTGTCAGTTTTTTTTCAATAACGTTAATGTAGAGCTTGCAACACCTTTCAGACGCAGTCCAAATTTTATCCTGTTGACCGCGAGAAGTTCGTGCGACATTCGATTCCTTAAGTCGCTTTTCATAAGAGGCACAACGGAAAACATTCGCTTCGGCTCTGCGTTACATTTAGAGGAAACATTTTTTTTTTCCCATTCTGCAATGTATTACATAGGATTAGCAGCTGACGCATTCCGGTATGTTAATACTTCAATCCAGAATTCCATTGCTGGCATGTCGGCACTCACATTCTCAACTTGACGAAGGTACCGTACTTGCTCCTCAATAAGTGCTCGGGGCAACCAAATACCCTTCTTGGCAAGGCTTTCGTCATGTTCATCCTATTCGACCCGATAACAGACGTCTCGATGCAGTCTGTGTGACTATGGTCACTGGAAAAACAAGACTGGCTGGGCTCTTCACATGCAAATGCTTTTGTATTGGGTCTAGGTTAACAGAACACGCAAGCGACAGCTTAGACGCGTTCCCTCAAGAAACGCATGCAATGTATCGTGCGCGCGCACAGTGATAAAAAAAAAACGGGCCAGTCGTTTCCAAACAAATAAAATAGAACATTTGGCATAACAAACATCATGGCTGACAAGCGCCGTAGCGTCGGCAGAGAGAATGTCAAACCAGAATGAAAAATGACTGCAAAAACAGCGAGATGCGTGCGCTTCTCGCTGTGCAAAGCCTTCTATGAGCCGCGCGCATCCACTTTTCGCTATACTTAACGCGTGAGGCGGATTAACGCACGGAGCGAGTAGCGGCTATACTCTGTGGCAACTTTCCGTGGCAATGCGGGGAAGGCTACGGAACCAAAGTGGGCGTGTGCCACCGCAGCACAATAAAGGGTGCGTTCCAATACTCACCGTAGACAGCTAAATAGACAGCCAAATGGACGGCAGCCATCTCAAGTCCCATTCCAATTCTCACGTAGCCGGCATTTTATAGACAGCTCCGAGAAGACCGCATCGTATACACAAATACGATGCAGGCTACTTTGTTGTCTGAACAAGATGGCGGCTCAGCGAATAGCTGAGATAGATCAAATCTCGCCGGAATGATCGTTTGCACACAAGCAGACGCTTTCCTAGACGCTCAATGTGAGTAACGTTTATTTTTTATTTCGACATAAAATAAGCCAGAAATTAAAACTGTTACGTTTGTTTATTTTAGCTTTTTCTTCTCGACGCGAGGTGGCGCATCGTCGCGTAAAAGCCGTCCAGAAGTGTTCCAATTCTCGGACAGCATGGGCTCGGTGTTGTCTTCTAAGCAGTCTGCGTAGACTGTCTACGTGCTGTCTAAGAATCGAAACACAGCCATAGTCCCACAAATGCGTCTATATTATCCGCGCGAAAATAATAATAATAGTAAACATTACTATATTTTCTACAGGATGCTGTTTATAAAGAGACGATGAACGAACCAAGGAGATGTATGTAATTATTTGTCTTGCTTTATGGAAGTGTGATTTCGCGTTTTGGACGTCTGAAAACGTCGCACATTTCAGTTGCAACTTGTAGTCAAAATGGTGAGTTCGCCTTTGGTGAGAGCGAGTCGCCCTCCAGCTATTCCTACGACTCGCCGAAAAGCAGGTGTCGAAGTGGACGATTGGGCCAGTTTGTGATACATGATCTAAGTATATACTACGCGGTCGAAAACACGGACGGGAAAAAGACAAGGACATGCGCAGACTATCAACTGAAGTCTACGCTTGTCCTTGCTTTGTTTTTTCCCCGTCCGCGTTTTCAACCGCGCAGTATACTGAGAGCTGGTGTCGAATTTCACTCACAAATGGCTGTGCGAGCAGACGCAGCTAGTTCTATGCTGCGATATTATTCGAACACGGCCGTCATTCGAAAAGCTAGTCTAGCCGGACTATTTCGCGGAAGAGTACGTACATGTGCAGTAGCTCCGCCGCCGTAGCTTTCCCTTCATTGCCACAGAAAGTTGTTCCCGTGTATATAAAGCCTGAACAAGTCCCTCGCCAGATACGTTACAGTGCAGCCTAACTTACATGAATTATGTGAAAACCATGGCGGTTGGGACGCGTTTTGGGCGCACGCGAATGCTTTATCTATACTGATTAAATAAATGCACTTAGACCGAAGGAGCTGCAGCCGGCAGTGTGAATGACCACTTAATACACTTTTAATAGTTGCGCTCGGTTTTAACTTATATTAGCAGTTGATGCCATCGCCAGAACAGTAGCCAAAGTATCCAAGCAGCCAACGTCATTTTTTGGTCGCCGCGGCCTCTTAAAAGCAGCCAAAAGTAGCCAAATCTGACCACCCCGGTGCCTAAACGCGTCGGAAACGCGCTGCATTGACGTGGCCAGTTTGATGCCTGTACAAACGTGTACAATGCGTTGTGTAATACCGAAGTAAGCAGTAGTGCGAGCAATCTGCGTAATAGTAAGCCAATCAAAGAGTATGACTATGTATGGAGGAGTTCGAATCTGTCTGCGCACCACACACGGCAGAGGCCTTTTAATAAGCTAAGCGCAGCACCGTATCTGCAGAAAACTAAGGATGGGTTACTTATTCTTTTGCTTTGCATTGCGCAACACTTGCTTTTCAGCACACCCGTGCAAAAGTCTCTGGAAAAACCAAAAGAAAAAAAAGGGGGGGAGGGAGGAGGCGAGGTACGTGCGAGAATATGCATGCAGATGGTGCCTAACGAAATTTGCATTCTTTTTTTTTTTTCGTCCGTCTCCTAAAACTAGCGTCTTGGGCGGGTTTAACGTATCTCAGTACCTGGTTTTGACGCTGAACATTGCAAACTTCTGCCGGGCTACTACACCGCGAGCTGGGAAGAAAAAAAAAAAAAGAAGATTGCGCCGCTTTGCATATTTATAACGCTCTTTCACGGCTGCCAGCTTCCTTTCTCAATTTTTGGCGCTTTTTTAGTCTGCAGCGGCTTACAGAGTGCAGTGTCCTATATATAAACGGATCAAGAACTTCATTTTTCTGAGACAGGCAGATGGTGTACATCGCAATTATTTCCATAATAATGACTGCGGGTAGTGCAGAGTGGACGTTTTACTTTGTAAGCTTGGCAATAAGTCACTTTTTCCAACTTTTTTTTTTTAAATGTGCACTTTTGTTATTGTCAGTTTTCGAATCGACACCCGTGCTTCGACAGCTGCACCTTCTTTTTGTTGCTTCATGCTCAAGCTTTGCTTTGTCGCGTCAAAGCCTAGATGCTCAGTAATAACGATCCTAAATAAGCTGCTTGAAGCGAATCCTTGATAAGCTTTTTTACGTCGCTTTCGAAATATTTAAGCCGAATAGCATTTTTCACGCGTATTCATAGGTTCAATTAAGTCACAATCTCTGACGGCTTGTCAGGGCGTTCGTTATGGTTTCAGCAAATTTTAAGTGCAGGGTTGGCCCTGTCAACAATTTTCACAGCAGTTCTTTTTTTATTTTTTGTCTTGTCGCAAAATAGTCCAATGTAACAGATCTGTTTGTTCGTGTATTTTTACCGTGAAGAAAATTCTCTCGCATGTTTGTCGAGCATAAAACTGTTTTTCTTTCTCGGGTTGGCGCTTCATGAATTGTACCCTTGTGTCCAGGACAGGATCTGTTATGAGCATTAAGTTCAAATTATGTCCACCTTAACCCGTGTACAAACCAGAAGGTATGAGAGGATATCAGAGTACAATTCTGCTGCAGCAGACACAAGCAGCACTAAGGACACTAATAAATAACTTCGTGAAAGTGACAAGCTTGTTCCCGTCCAACGGACACACTCTTGCGCTTATATTTTCTGGGTTTTAAAATCAAACAATTCGGGTCGTCCACCCGAAGTGCATTCACAAACTTAGCAGAGGGTGATGTTCCGCTGATGCATTCACTTATATTGCCATTCGTGTACAGTTATCGAATCTGTGGCTAAACAAATAACCGACATTATATAATAAATATTACGTTTCAGCGCGTTGTCAGTATTAGGCACCGAAGTTTGTTTGTTTTGCCTTCAGAACAATGACCCCTACCCACTCTGAAGGATTGGCGAAGAATGGGTGTAGTAGCTGAAATTTTGAGTGATGGCAGCACTTACGTAGAATAGACCTACATTGTGGATGGGATTTCTCGCAAAAAAAAGAAGAAAACACGAACAAGAAGAAAAGACACGCTCTTTCTTCTTTGCCGTGCGTGTCTTTTTTTTTGCGCAAAATCCCACCCACAATTCAATGCCAACTTGCCCAACACTCGGTTCTTCCAAAATAGACCGAAATTGGCTTTTGGCCCACCTTAGTTCATAATTCACGCATCAAATTTGGTCATCATCAATATAATCATTTTCCATATAAGGTACAGTGTGGCGAATCCCTCTAGTGGGTATGAGTCAAGTTTTTTTTTATACGCGACAAAACAAACAAAGGCCTCTACCATGTTCTGCAAATCAACCAGGCCAAGATATTTTTGGCGACAAAACAAACAAAACAGATCGACCCGGTCCTGGCACTGCTGCGGCCATGTTATGCAGGTAAATCTCATGTGTCCTCCTAATGCTTTCTGTTGGGCATTAACTACCTGGATCAGTGCTTGTGCAGTACTCACGGATTGAAACAGGACAACTTAGGGCTAAGCAACGCAGTACATACTTTCGTCTATACGATCTTCAGTACTGCTCATATCGGCGTGATTCTCTGGTCTACACTCGAGCTTGTAGATAAGAGCCAACATCTTTAGAGACTAGATTCGTCGTTACACGACGTGGTTGTCTCGAGTGATTGCGAATATACCAGTCGTTACTCAGAAAAAAAAAGTTGGATGCCTAGTTTATATCCGTGAGTACTGTGTACACCCAACATTGTTTACAAAAAGCGTTACGACGCCAGATGGTGTACTTTTGAGGCTGTTGTGGAAGTGTCGCCTGTGGGGAATTAAGTCAAGTTTTATCGCACCCCTTCGAACCGCCTCCAACGGGCCGGTTGATCGAGTCCGAAAAAAAAAAATGAGCATTGGAATGGTTGCTAAAAGGAAAATGGAGTGATGATCTGCTTATTGTAATGACCTGCCTTTGGTCTCTGTCCTGGCGATGTGCAGCTGGGAAGTAAGCAGTTCTCGGAATGCAGTGTCGGAGATCTTCAGTTGCCACTACCGTTGAAAGCATGTGTGGAATAATGGGACAGGTCGATCTCTGAACTTGTGGAGCCCCCTTCGATAATCAGAGGTAGCCACCCTCCCTTCTTACATTTCCGTTCGCATGTCAATCCATCAGTTCGGATGAAAGGTAAGGACAAAAAAAAATTAATGTAGTGGCGAAGGTTAAAAACTGAGCACGTACTGGCATGTCGTTGCGAAGAGGTCGCAAGTTCGGCTCACTGTGTATAGAGGTTCGCCGCAGACCGCATCGCTGGTTTATGTGCAGAAACCGCACTCGGTGGACCAGCGCGCCCTGGACGACGTTGTGCTGGAAGCGGTGGTGGACGCGCTGTCTTACACCGTGGCCGACATCAGCTGCTCGGGACAGAAGGATTTCCCCAGCTTCAAACACCGAGCACCGATCTCCGAGATAATACAGAGCACGCACCTCAGTCAGGTGGTGAGTGCGCGCCTCCTCTTGACGTCATCGGTCCCTACACGTACTGTATATGGAGAAGCAGGGCACTTTCAATCAATCAATCAATCAATCAATCAATCAATCAATCAATCAATCAATCAATCAGTCAGTCAATCATTTTGATGTCATCAGTCCCTCCACGTATGAAGAAGCCGGGCACTTGAGTATTTTATTACGTTTCGCGAATGCCTTCGCTGGTCGTTTTTTTTGTGGTTGTTTTGATTCATTGAAAGAACTTCGCAGATCGAACGTTAGTTTGTGTGAAAACATTAAAACATTTGCCAACAGATAGGCAGCTACGTGGGCACGAGCCGACACTTTTGAAATTCATCTGATGAGGCGGAGATTCTTGCGACAATCTCTAGGCCAAGTCTTCAATGGTCTTGCATGTGTAGCGACGCGGCTGCCACCGCGCACCCCGCGGTCATAAAAACCTGCGGAGCAGCATTACAAGCAACGTGCTGATCTACTCTGTTTCTCTTTCGTCTCTTTCACTCTTGCCACTTCCGGTGCACTGCGTGCACCTGCTACATTTTCGACCCTACTTGTCATAATAAAGTAGACGTTGTTACTGAAAAGACGTGTCCGTCTCGTATACCTGGCTCTGCACATGCGTTAATACTTCTCTCACTTCACTGAGCCACCACACGCGGCGAACTAACACATTATAAAATATCCAGGAAACGCGGACCGTAGCTTAACCTAATAAATGGTTTAATATTCTTTACATGCTGTTCCCGACGAGTCGGCAATCAGTTGATGTGAACTCCGATCTTGCTGGTCTGCGTGTATGTAGTGTTCGATTTCTGTGCTTGCAGGACGCTTCGACGCCGTCCCACAAGGTCAAGCACGATCACCGACTCCTTGTGAAGGTCATAAAAGCTTCCAACTTAGGCGGAAACAAAGGTGCGTGTCAAATGGCTTCTATATATCTTGTTATCAGCCCCGCCGCGGTGGTCTAGTGGCTAAGGTACTCGGCTGCTGACCCGCAGGTCGCGGGTTCAAATCCCGGCTCCGGCGGCTGCATTTCCGATGGAGGTGGAAATGTTGTAGGCCCGTGTGCTCAGATTTGGGTGCACGTTAAAGAACCCCAGGTGGTCGAAATTTCCGGAGCCCTCCACTACGGCGTCTCTCATAATCATATGGTGGTTTTGGGACGTTAAACACCACATATCAATCAATCAAATAATATCTTGTTATCAGTAATGTGAATCGCATTCTTGAATAACTTTGTTCGATCCATGTACTAATGCTGCAGACCGTGCCATGCCGCTCTTCAGTGAAAATAAATAAATAAAATGAAATTCTTCCGAAATTTAGTGTAATCAAACACTGTGCTGAGGGGTTTCCTCTAGTAGAGCAATCAACTTTGACGCTGAGAGTCAAATTTGCACGCGAACAATCTACGCGTTGCAAGCACAAACATCGCACATTTCGGAGGTTAGCGGGAAGTTCGTGGGGCCGCCGCAAGATGGCACCGTATGTTCAAGAGGAGTTAAGAGAAAGGGGCGTAGATGCAGTCTAGTTAACGGTCTCGGTGTCTCGATGCGTCTTTCTAATGAGTAGCTGGCGTCTTACTTGTGCGCTAACGTACATCTCCTTATATATCATATCACTGAAAAAAAAAAAAAACGCTCTCGGTGGTGGAACATTTGTGCGTCGCCATGCATCGTTCAGCTTTTAAAAAATACCGTATTTTGTATACTGTTTTCTTCATTGAGTGATCATGACTGACTTTCTTCGATAGCGATATGCAAATAGAGCATGCACCCTGCTCTAATATGCAAATAGTGCCACCATATGCTTTACACACTTTTGGTCTTTCTATCTCATGCTGCGTGGTGAGATCATGATGTGTCTGACGTCTGTATATAAAATGACTTGATAATACATCAAGGAAGAAAGAAGGTTGTTGATAAAGATTCACATTTATCTATAGTAGCAGCGCGTCATCGATAATGCAAACATCGATAATGCAGAAGAAATTTGCGTTGCAGTTTTGTTTGCACTTGCTTGTGTTTTCTTGCTCACTGCTATTCTACTGAAGCTTCAACTCGCCCGTTTTGCCGTCTCGTTATCTGCCCCGCCGCGGTGGTCTAATGACTAAGGTACTCGGCTGCTGACCCGCAGGTCGCAGGATCGAATACCGGCTGCGGCGGCTGCATTTCCGATGGAGGCGGAAATGTTGTAGGCCCGTGTGCTCAGGCTTGGGTGCACGTTAAAGAACCCCAGGTGGTCGAAATTTCCGGAGCACTCCATCACGGCGTCTCTCAAAATAATATGGTGGTTTTCGGGACGTCAAACCCCACATATCAATCTTCAACAATCTCGTGATCTACATTTATTGACGCAATTTTTTTCCATCACGCACCACTGATTAAGGCATGGCAATGTAAGCATGATGAATATTGAGCTAGGAAAACATTCCGCGTTTTTGGCTAGAATTTATTTTTAAAAATTTTCATGAAATTTTTTGATATTTTTAAATTTTACGTGATTGTTGAATTTAAATTTTTTTTCAGTGACCCTGTGATGTAAGCGACTTCATGTTCATAGCAAATATTTTGAATAATGACAGTGAAATCTGAATTGTTCTTGACTTGTTATTTTGAATGCTGAATCGTTAATTAAGGGAATGCCAGTTCTCATTGTGAGCTGTCAAAATATTAGGAAACCTTATGAACATTGTACATTATTTATGTATGTACTCTCTGTTATGACCCTCTGTGAGGGTTGACAGTATTACCAAATAAATAAATAAATAAATAAATAAATAAATAAATAAATAAATAAATAAATAAATAAATAAATAAATAAATAAATAAATAAATAAATAAAAAGAAGAACGGGCAAAAGGTAAAACAGATAAGGGCATGACAGTAATGTTGCACTGGTGTAATGGTGGGGCTGTTCTAGTGCATAAAAGAGAGAGAGAGAGAGAGAGAGAGAATAACCTCCTCGTCATGTGTCGCCCCCAGGCTGCAAGGAAGTGTACTGCGTGGTGGAGGTTGACGAGCCCCCGCATCGCTGCACGACTACCGTTGCCAAGGAGACGACCAATCCTTTCTGGGACGAGCACTTTCTTTTGTGAGTTCCGCGCCGTTCAATCCCGCTTGCTCTGCATTTTGCATAGCTGCGCCTCTCGGGGCTCGCATCAAGGAACGGGCGTACGGGCTTGGTCCCTATACGCTTTTTTGAAGAAACACCGCTTATATTTCTTTTTTCAGTTGAGGAAGTACAGAAAAGGGAAGGAGTGTTTACGATTCCATGCTGCAGTGACATTAAAGAAAGAAGCTCGCATTCGGCCGCGCCAGTATTGATAACAGTGAAGCCAATTGACGCAAGTAGGATACCTTATCGCCTAATGCTAGATCAGTTTGCAAGGCAAAGCTCTTCGGTCTACTAGATTCACTGTTATCAGGTCTTGTGCTGCAGATTTCAAGCTTCATCCATTAAATTCAAGCTTGGCGTGCTTATACATAGTCAAGTCGGTAGCTTCGATGCGCCTCCTCCGCTTCTGTAGCTATGACGTCACACCAGCTGGCGTGGGGGCGAGGCCAGACTAAATAGTGCACTGCTGTGGTATGCGTCTTTTGGCGTCGGTGGTTGCTAGGCGATGGCGCGGTGGGGTTTCTGTGGGAAACAGCTGTTTTTTTTTATTGCGACAGCAATTATATGAACACTCGGCTAGTTGCCCCACCGCGGTGGTCTAGTGGCTAAGGTACTCGGCTGCTAACCCGCATGTCGCGGCATCGAATCCCGGCTGCGGCGGCTGTGCTCAGATTTAGGTGCACGTTAAAGAATCCCAGGTCGTAGAAATTTCCGGAGCCCTCCACCACGGCGTCTCTCACAATCATATGGTGGTTTTGGGACGTTCGATCCCACATATAAATCAATCACCCAGTCTCGGCTGGCTCTTGCCGCCGCCGCCGCTGTCATTCATGTCGTTTTTCCGGCCGGGCTTGGCTGCGCGCGCGCTTATCTCGCCAGCGAACAAGGGGAGGCGGGGGGGGGGGGGGGGGGGGGGCTTATCTCATTTTTGCTCGAATAGTCGGGGTGAGTGGGGCGGGGGGTTCCGCGCCCTGACCCTCGCTCTTCCAGTTTTCCGATGGAGGCGGAAATGTTGTAGGCCCGTGTGCTCAGATTTGGGTGCACGTTAAAGAACCCCAGGTGGTCTAAATTTCCGGAGCCCTCCACTACGGCGTCTCTCATAATCATATAGTGGTTTTGGGACGTTAAACCCCACATATCAATCAATCAATCAATCGCTCTTCCAGTTAGAGTGATGGTGTCACCCTAGGCGACAGATACCACCAGCGGCGGGTGTAATTCTTTGCTACCACATTTATCTCGGCAACGATCAGCGCGCGCCTTCTGCGCCCACAGCAGGCGGGAGCTTCTACGGGCAGTGCTTTCAAAATGAAGAAACGGTGCCAAAAGGCTACCTGGAGTGACCGTGTTCTCTTACAACAGCGCTTTGTAGAGTTACGTGAGATGGGATCTAAATGAGCTTACTGCCAGCCTCGCTTCGTAAAACAACGCCGTCACTACGTACGAGCCTTGTTGTGGTCATCTATCGTTGCCGCGCCGCAGGAAACTTGGTTACTCAGCATGCGCCTGCTCACTACAATTAACGTCGATCCTAAAAATTCTAGCCTTGCTGCGTAAAAGATTCGAATATTTTGCTATCGCATTCATTGCTTCGCCATTTTGGCGAAGCAATGACTGTGAATTTTTTTATTTGTGACTTTTTTTCGTGCTGAGAAGTCTCGCTGCTAAGGAAGAAAGTAACCGGAATTATCAAACGTTCTTTAATTTAAGCAAGCGTTCATAGAAGTTGCAACTTACGAATTGAAGCCCGCAAGCGGCAGGATCGCTTATCATTTTTTAAAGGTATTGCACCCATCTTTGTCTCTTTCTGTGTCTTTATTTCTTCATTGTTACGACTTCAAGAATTCAGCCCCAATTAGTTAGCTGTTCTACTATGATTTAGGAATGCTTCAAGCTTTTTGAAAAGCATGTCTAGGTATACCTCTCACTGCAGCAATTTGTGCTCAGGCCTTTGTCATAGTATTATTAAAAGTCACAAAGCTGAAAGCGTTCTCCAATTTGGAGTCGTCAATTTTTTTTTCAGGACTCCAATGTTATTAATACCCCTTATATGTACAAGAATGAAAATAAATTAAAGTCAAAGTTGCATTTTTAATCTTTGTACAGAAATCCTTGCGTATTATTGCCAGCCTGACCGACATGGATTTCAGAGTTACTTACTTTAATATTTTGTCCTCATTATTTTAACTAAATTATTAGAAAATTGCTAAGTCACTGGTTTCCTTTCGTGGGTTAATGTACTTCACTTTTCTGATTAAAAATTTTGTGAGGCTTGTGGTAGGCGCCATCAAACTCTGACTGCACGACGAGTTGGTGCGATAACTTCGGGGTGATGACGCTATTTTTTTTTTGTGCGTTTTCTCGTTTAGAAAACCTCTTATTGTGGCGAGAGTTGGGCGTTTTGGCTTTGGGAAATGGCAGTCTACGTATTTGAACGATTGAGTGAAATAACCTTAATCTGCCTACAAGAGACGTGAATAAACTCAATGTTAGCATGGCTAAGCCCACTCGTTGACAGCCAGCTTAAACGTGGATGTCCTCGCGTGGGCCCTCTGATGGGCGGCCAGGGTTTAAAAGGTGAGGTCCTGGGCCTTATTGACACCATTTATCACTGGCGAAACAGAGCTCGGAAATGCTTCAGCGTGTTTTCTTCACCATGTTAGATGGTGCGAAGAGTACGTGCGCCTTAAAGGTTGTCGCCTTTCTCGTTTTTTCGCCTCCTACCTGTACCACCTATTTGTGACTGACAAAGAGGGATCGCTGGAGTGCGCGCGCCTATATCCAGAGACGGCGTTTCATATAAATACGTCTTGTGCTTTCACCGCAAAATTTGTGTTGAAGTTGCACAGCGCTTGATGGCCAATTCGCTCGTGGCAGCGGCATGTTTGTGCAAGGATTGAGCTGCTAGCTAGAAGAGCCCAAGGAGGGACCTGTTGGCTGTGCATAGTGGATACATGCAGTGCGCTGCTCAAACATTATGAAATAACAACTGTGACTGGTGTAATCTGTGCTCGTCAGGTGTATTATACCTGCGCGGTCTTTTCGTGCGTCCTTCTTCGTGTTTAACCAGCTCACTGCAAGTGTTGAGGTGTGACAGCTGTTAGTTCGCGCTCGTCTTGTGTGTTCAATCTATGCGTCCTTAGTGCTTGAGCAGGCCGTCGCAAGTTTCGGACTAGTTGCCGTTATTCGTCTGATATTACATTTTGTTGCTATAGCATTGATTGCTTCGCCCTTCGGCGAAACTGTGATATTTTTTTTTGTCTTCATCCATGGTTGAAAGCTGTCCTTTGGACACTAATGAAGGAAGGGGTGGGGTTACGGCAATGAAACTTTGCTTTCCTCTCGCTCTCTAACGAGAAACCCTGCGCACTAGGTTGTTAACGTGACAGTGATGCGTGTTACGAGAAATCCTGATTGACCGTTGCTTGTTACGTAAGCCTATAGTAGTTCGGCACTTTTCATAAAATTGTTCTTTACGTGTATTCACGCTCAGTGGTGACAAGCTTCGTATACAAAATGACATTCTACTTGCGCGGTAAATGTCGAGGCTTTGATGACACGCATGTTTGAAATCTTCCAGCACCCTCGACCAGAATTCCTCTGAAGTCCTGTTCGAGATATACGACAAGAGCAAGCCCCAAGGCGGTACGTATACAACAAGGACAAACCTCTTACGCTTGTTTTTCCCCCTTTTCTGTCATTATCGCTTTCCGCAAGCGCGTCAACATAGGACGTACATGCCTCACATCCCATCATTGAACTAAGTAGGCTCCGGACCATTCACTTTCGTTTGTTAATTTGGGACATGCTTGATTAGAGTAGTACTTTTATTATATGCTTCAAGGCAACGTAAAAGATGTGTAGAGTCCGTTGCGCATCCGCCTGTGTCTACTGTGCAATTTGTATCGACACGACGTCTGAAGTTCGCTAATTGACTCGCTAGTCGCTTAATTTGCTCTGACTGTCATCTTATATATATGCTCAGTCGTGATCAACACGACGCCGCGTCAGAAAGGCAAGCGCTGACGGGCTGCAACGCGCACCTGTGGTCAGGCCTTGAAAGCCTGACCCCACATGCGCGTTGCAGAGCGTCAGCGCTTGTTGGATTTTGGTGTGGTGCTGTGTCCTAGAGAGAGAGGGGAGCGCAGCTTCGGGTAGCCGAGTGTCCTCTCTTTCTCTACAAGGAGAGGGCGCGGCGTAAAGAAGATACGCTGCAACGTACAGGTGTGGTCAGGTCATTCACGTGAGCAAAACAAAAAAATTGAAACGCGAATATCACGGGACCAGGCCCTAGTCGCTGGCAGGGTATAATGGCCTTTTGGGAAGACCGGAAATTGCGCCCCAACGGAAGAGGTTATAAAGCAGCTCGAAATGCCGTTCATTATAACCATCATCTAGAGGAAGTGGTCATGGATGAATCTGCAGTTGCTGCCCGACGAGAGCAACATGCGCCCATAAGATGTGATGCAACCGGCATTCTGGGAATCGCTCGTAACTAGAAAAGGGTGCCTTAGCCCTCCCTCCGTTGAAATTCGTATAGAGGGGGGTGTTTTACTGAGAGTAAATAATGAAAATAGGTGTTTTGCAATGCCCCCCCCCCCCCGAAAAAATCCTCACCACGAGTCTGTCGAGAATGCAGAATTAACGGGTAAAGAGGCCGTGGGCACAGCAGCAGTTTAACAGATAATTTAACTGCAGTTTAACAAATGGTTCTACTAGTACTTACCTTCACATTTTGAGAATGTGCTTGCTGAGCATACCCCACAACCTTTTTTGGGATTCATGCTTTTTGTACAAAGCTCTTGTTTTTTGCTACACAACCCTTGCCACAGGGCATATGAGGTTATCACCTTGATAACGTCTGATCATTATCATCATCATCAGCCTGACTACGTCCACTGCAGGACAAAGGCCTCTCCCATGTTCCGCCAGTTAACCCGGTCCTGTGCTTGCTGCTGCTAATTTATACTCGCAAACTTCTCAATCTCATCTGCCCACCTAACCTTCCTTTTCCCCCTAACCCGCTTTCCTTCTCTGGGAATCCAGTTAGTTGCCCTTAACGACGAGCGGTTATCCTGTCTACGCGCTACATGCCCGGCCCATGTCCATTTCTTCATGTTGATTTCAGCTATGATATCCTTAACCCCCGTTTGTTCCCTAATCCACTCTGCTCTCTTCTTGTCTCTTAAGGTTGCACCTACCATTTTTCTTTCGATTGCTCGCTGCGTCGTCCTCAATGAGAGGGAAAGTACAGGAATTCAGAGTCTCGCTTCAGAACATGTACTCGGATCTTAGTGAGGAAACCAACCTTAGCATAGATACAATTAATGATAATCTGACGAGTATCATTACGGAGTGCGCAGTGGAAGTTGGAGGAAGGGTAGTTAGACAGGACACTGGCAAGCTTTCCCAGGAAACGAAGAATCTCATTAAGAAGCGTCAAATCATGAAAGTCTCAAGTACAACAGACAAAATAGAACTGGCAGAGCTTTTGAAGTTGATTAATAGGCGTAAGGTATCCGACGTAAGAAGGTATAACATGGAGAGAATTGAACACGCTCTGAAAAATGGAGGAAGCGTCAAAGCAGTGAAGAGGAAACTTGGGATAGGCAAAAATCGGATGTATGCACTAAGGGACAAAGAAGGCAAAATAACTACCAATATGGATAGGATAGTTAAAATAGCGGAGGAGTTTTACAGAGATCTGTACAGTAGCCGGTACAACCACGACTTTAATACTATGAGAACTAGCAGTAACCCAGATGACACCCCACCAGTAATAATAGAAGAAGTCAGAAAAGCTTTGGAGAGCATGCAAAGAGGCAAAGCTGCTGGTGAGGATCAGGTAACATCGGATCTGCTGAAAGATGGAGGACAGATTGTGTTAGAAAAACTAGCCACCCTGTTTACGAGGTGTCTTCTGACGGGAAGAGTACCAGGGTCTTGGAAGAACGCTAACATCATCTTAATACATAAAAAAGGAGATGACAAGGACTTAAAGAATTACAGGCCGATTAGCTTGCTCTCTGTAGTATACAAGCTATTTACAAAAGTAATTGCTAACAGAGTAAAGAAAACATTAGAATTCAATCAACCAAAGTAACAAGCAGGATTTCGAACAGGTTACTCAACAATCGACCACATTCATACTATCAATCAGGTAATAGAGAAATGCTCAGAATATAACCAACCACTATACATAGCCTTCATAGATTACGAGAAGGCGTTTGATTCAGTAGAAATATCAGCCGTCATGCAGACACTGCGGAATCAGGGCGTCGATGAAGTATATATAAACATCCTGGAAGAAATCTGCAGGGGATCAACTGCTACCATAGTGCTTCATAAAAAAGCAACAAAATACCAATCAAGAAGGGTGTAAGGCAGGGGGACACAATCTCCCCAATGCTATTTACCGCGTGCTTACAGGAGGTTTTCAGAAGCCTAGAATGGGAACAGTTAGGGATAAGAGTTAATGGAGAGTACCTTAGTAACCTGCGCTTCGCCGATGACATTGCATTGCTGAGTAACTCAGGGGACGAATTGCAACTCATGATTACGGAGTTAGACAAGGAGAGCAGAAAGGTAGGTCTTAAAATGAATCTGCAGAAAACGAAAGTAATGTACAACAACCTCGGAAAAGAGCAGCCCTTCGAGATTGGTAATAGTGCACTTAAAGTTGTAAAAGACTGTCTACTTACGGCAGGTAATAACCACGGAGCCAAACCATGAGATTGAGGTAACTAGAAGAATAAGAATGGGGTGGAGCACATTTGGCGAACGTCTGATAGATTCAAGCAATTAGCCAGAGTTTTAGTGGCACGTGCACCAATTGATGCTCTTGTTTCTCTTCCAAGCATATCCGATCAAGCACTTCCGTTGTTTGAATTTTCATAAATTCCCTTAAATATTGAAATCAATGCTTCCAGTTGAACTTAAGAGTTATACAAGATACTATCATACTGGAGCATAAATTTACAAAGTAAGCTAAATTAAGTCAGCATAATTGGTGAAAAAACTGCTAGCATTCATTGAAATATGAGTGCTGTGGATTGTTGCGGCACCTGGTGGAGCAGATTCCACATATGTGCTCCTTTCCACATGGCCTCTGAGATCTGCTTTGTCAATTCAAGGAATGCTCACGTGAGAGTACCATTACCAGAGTTCTAGGGCAATATTAGGGTCGCCTCCAGAATTTCTTTTATAGCTAATTCTTAGTGAAGCATTGTATATGCACACCATAACAAGCTATCTGCTGTATTCTTATTTCTCCGTAGTTGATGGCAAGTTATACAGATAGGCACCTTTAACCCTTTGCGGTCCATTGTCGGGCCCCGCCCGACAACACAACACGGCCGCAGCGGTCCGCTGTCGGGCACTGCCCGACACGCTTTCTCCTGATTGAATTGCGCGCGCATTTTTTTTTATTGTGCATGTTGTGCCATCTCTTATAAAAGGAAAGAACTGCCTTCATTTCAGCTTTGTTTTTTTCACCAGATGGCGCAGTTTACGCGGTTGAACTTTTCGATTGTTCGAGTGGCGCGCATCTCAGATTCGGCGCCGCTTGCAGCGAAATGGCCGCCTTTTCACCGAGTTCCTTCTACGGCGGTAATTCTGAAGCTTTTAGCGAAAGCGAAGACGATTTTAGTGACGAAGACAACTATGTGGCTCCATCGGATACCGAAGAAAGTGATTCTACAGAGGCCAGCGAAGAAGAAAACGAGGACGTTAGAGACAGTGGAAACAACCAGAACAACACAGGACCACGTGGAACCGACTGGACAGCCTACTTGGATAATTTACCAGATTTTGACCCTCTTCCCTTTACTGTCCCGAACCCGGGATCTCAAGTGAGCTCTTACAATGTAAAGTGCGAGTTGGACTACTTTCAGTTGTTCTTCACCGACCAGCTGATTGAGCAAATAGTGCGCGAAACAAACCGCTACGCCCGTGATAAAATCTCGAGTGCCGGTGTTTTTCAGCAGTACTCGCTGAACATGGCCTTGAACCCCAAACCGGAGCTGAAGGAATTCTTTAGCAATGACCTCCTCAAGAAGATGCCTTTTTTCCCACACGTTTTCAAATGAAAAAGGTTTCTTCAAATATTTTGGATGGTGCACGTTGCACCAAGCCCACATACCTCTTCAGGTCCACCAACTCGTGGAAGCAAGATCAGGGATGTTGTGACCTACATAGATGCTAAATGCAGAGAGCATTTCAATGCCAACCTCAAAATTTGTGTAGATGAAAGTACTGTCGGCTTCAAAGGCCGAGTCTCATTCAAGTGCTACAATCCCCAGAAGCCAACAAAATGGGCCATGCGCGTTTATGCGCTGGCTAACCGCCAAACAGGCTACATTTCGGCCTTTGAACCATACTACGGCAGCGCAACAACTGATAGCCTCTGCCGTCCCGAGCTTCCCTTCACATGCAAGATTGTGCTCCACCTGCTGGAGAAAGTGGAGCAAGCTACACCAGGCAGTGGCTATCATCTGTATACGGACAGATTTTATACTTCCCCAATGCTTGCGGAAGAGTTACTTTCGCACAGTATTTTGCTAACTGGGACTGTGATGACAAATCGAAAACAAATGCCGCAGCAGCTCAAAAAAAAGATGAAAAAAGGTGAAGTGACGGCTTATCACAGAAGAAACTCGTACATGGCACTTGCCTGGCGGGATAAGCGTCAAGTGACAATGCTAAGCTCAGCCCACAATGCGTCTACGAAAGAAGTGCCAAGGAAGATAGCTGGAGGAAAAACACTGACACTGAAGAAGCCTGTGGCGATATGCGACTACACTGAAAACATGGGTGCAGTGGACAGGGCCAATCATTACTGTGCAAGTTATGCATTTTCCCGGAAGTCAATGAAATGGTGGAGGAAGCTGTTTTTTGGCTTCTGGAAGTTTCAACAGTGAACAGCTTCATTTTGATGAAACTGCAGCTCCTGAAGCAGGGAGAGTAAGAGCAGCGACACCTTCAGTACCGGAGGAACCTGATAGAGCAGCTGGTTGGTGACGTAAGGGCTCGCGCTGGGAAGCGGGGCCCATCTGCAAGATTGGATTGTGAACAAAGGCTGGATGGAAAGCCCCATTTCATCTACAAGCTCCCTGGCCGAAGCAGCAAGGACTGCGCTGTTTGCAGTGACCGGAAAGCAAAAGGGGCAGGAGGGAAACGGTGTTCTTCTGCAAAACCTTCAGAAATAATCCCGGACTGCACCCAGGAGAGTGCTTTGAACACTTCCACACACTGCCCAAATATCGCTAAATAACTTGGGGACAAAGAGGAACTGACAAAATAAACAACCACCAAGTTAATTTCCCACAGTTGTCATTTTCTTTCGTGGTGCCTCAAACTAGTGAAATAGTTTCGGACCGGAACGACCGGAAAGTGGGTAAAAGTTTGGGATTGCAAAGGGTTAAGGTCCAAAGCCATTATCTTGTTTTCTTGCCACATACCGCTGCCTACATGCCAGAAGTCTGAAGGTGTACATATTATGAACTGCTCAGATAATACGACTCCGTGTTATTTAGCCACTGTGCATCAAGGTATGGCTATGCTGCCTTTTCAACATGTGATATATCACTTCCAATGTGTGCTATCTGAAATCTGTCTTCTGCGACTTTTGAGATGACTGTCTCCCAACATTCTCTCTGACATGCTCCTCTGCAAACTTTTCTCGGTGACTGCTTTTATATTAGGGCTGAAGTGGTATGTTATTGAGACTGCCTGATGAAAAACATAAATCGCAGTTTCACACGCTTCATTGCTTTTTTGACTGTTCTGTTTTCAGTGCTTTTTGACTTCTACTTGCTTACCATTAAGCTCTAACTAGCATGTGTCAGTAGATATATGGGCTTTAGAGCTTTTATTCTTTTGGCACTTTGAGATTATCTTTGTAGCAAAAGCATATTGCTACATATATGTGTGTGTATGTATATATTTTTTTTCAGACAATTTTCTTGGCCTTGGAATTGTTAGCATTTCGGAACTTAGAAGAGTGCCCAGTCAACGCCAGATTATCACATTACAGTCGAGGCCTCTGGAGTATGACAATGTTTCAGGCTCTCTGACAGTTGAGGTAAGGCGTATGTTCAATTTATTATTGATGCCAATACATAAGGGGCCTGAATATACTATGTAAACCTAGAATGGAAACAAAGACTGGCATATCAGCCATTGATGCTTTTTATACTTATAGTAAACATAATGGTTAAAGGGACCCTGCAATACTTTTCCAATTAATCAATGGATGGCTTTATTCAAGGTATTAATTGCATCTAGAATTGACTGCTACAAAATTATTGCATGTTTTAAGTGTTGTCTTCATTCTTTCGTACCAGTGAGTGTGCTGAAAGCTACTCAGGGGTAGTTACATGGGGGTAAGAATGAGCAATGTCCATTCGTCATGACTTTGAGAACATTTTTGTTCTTTGAACGTGTGCCTTACTTACAGTAACATAGTGATGTGAGTACATGGACACGTCGCACCATCCTGCGACACTCGCAGTAACTATGCGGCTCACAATGCTCAAATCAGCCAATGGCCAGGAACTTTGACTTTATGGCCTGGCCATTTCGGTTTACAGCATTGTTTGTTGAGAAAAGAGAGAGTGATTTTTTGCTGACTTTGAGATCTAATGGTATGTTCTAGGCTGCGTTGTGCACTGTTTGGCTCACATGTTCCGAGGAGCTTCAAGTACCAATCGGCGGCGATTTTAGATCAAGCTGAAATAGTGTTGCAGGGCCCCTTCAAAAGGGACTTCCAGTGGGCGGGCAAAACCATTGGGCTCTGAACACCGATTACAGCACGCACACTTTAGTGCGCTCACACACGACACTTTTAACTACAATTTGAACACTTAAAACAGCGATGTAAATGATTACTTTCAGGTACATGATCATGCAACCATGTGAACACGACCATGCAACCATGTGACAAGGAGAAGTCTGCTTCCGCATTCACTAATGCATTTCGCCTGCTTCGTTAGCGCGGCTGGAGTGATCGTGGCATTGCAAACAGACGCAATGCTGCAGTTTATGATCAACCTCATTGAGCTTGAGGAGTCAGCTGACAAGCAGCTGCAATAACTATTTACAGTTGTGATGTAGTCAGTTTGGGCTACTATGATACGTGGTCTCAGCTCTTGTGACCTGAAAAGGCTGAATGTGTAGCCTTGAAGCAAGGAAGGGAACGTTATGTTTAGGACGTATGTACAGTCAATAGCAAAAGTTTGCGGGATGTGGGATACACAACGAATGTGAATTTTCGCTATATCGCTATATCAGTGCTTAATGCTTGTAATCAAGCTGTACAGGGCAGTATGCCAAGTGCAGTATGGAACATTTATATGGAGGTTATATTCCCAGACAAAGCGAGAGGTTAGCTATATCGAGCATTTCACGTTCTGCAAACTTTTGCTGTTGGGTGTATGCCTCAAAGGGCGCAGCTTTGAAGTTTCTTCATTTACTTTCTACAGTTTCCTTTACTTAGCAGCTACATCACATGTGCTAAACCAACATTCACCAGTCATCGCTGTGAGCTGACTATGTCTCTTTTTTCAGTACGTACTAATGCATATAAATAATTTTTTTGCCGGGACTAATGAAATATGGAATGCTTTACCCAGTCATGTTAGATGTTTGCTACTTGCTGAATTTATTTTTTATGTTAACTAACCATTGATCTTCATGTTCAGTACATTTTGCGTTTTGCTATTTTCGTATTTGCTACCTCCACTCCTGCAATAACCCTTCAAGACTGTGCAATAAATATATAAATGAGTAAATAAATAAATGAATACTGCTTTATAATATAATATTTCTACTGATCAACACATTGATTTAGTGATATGTGGCTGAAGTTCTACAATCCACCTCTTTCACGATGCCTGGTCTTAGAGGCCTTCATTCTAGCATTAATGCCAGTTCTCCCAGTCCCTATCAGAACCATACCAAAATATCAGAGGGCAAGATACATAAATAGAAAGGGCGGATTTCATTATGTGCCAGTCAGTTTTTCATTCACATGGCAAAGAAAGTGGCAAAGGCTTTTACCTGGACCCAAATTTGAAATAATTGGCCACATTTTATTGCCTGTGTCTGTCAATGCAATGCTTGTGCATTATGGATGTTTTTCTTTAAGCTTCCTTGATTGGGGCTTTTTGCCGTAATACGCCGAAAACATGGCAGCTATCACCAGGCATGGATCTAGGCTTTGTTTAAACAGCTGAGATGACAGCATATAAGTCTGGACAAGCACCGTTGCGATAAGTATAGCTTAGACACCAGTGCATGCTTTATGTGTATGGTCAGCCAGCTGCTTTCACGTAAATGAGCCTACTTTTGACAGTGAGTGTGGTTATAATTTTTATATATATAATGTTTGCATCAGCATATCTGACTGTGTGATGTGTCTGTTTACTATAGTTCCTCTACATGGAGGGATCCCAGATTCCAGTAGTGGCAGACTCCCAAACAGCAACAGAGTTTGCTCCACACTCACCACAAAGCCGCATTGTTGAGAAAAACAGCCGGATCACCTCCGACGGAAGGGTCATCACCACTACTACCATCAAACGCTCACCGACAACTGAAAGTGAGTGCATGTCGCTTTTTCCTTTTTGCTCCTCATTCGGCACCTTGATAACTTGCCTAAAAACTCGCCAAGATGGTCTTACATGAACATTGTTCTGGTGATGGAGTGCTTTTGTGCCAGAGCTAGGAACCATTACTTAGAAGGGCCCTGGAACAATAGTACTTTCATCAAGCAAAATGTGAGCTTGATTGGTCACTACATATAGTACAATTAAGTCATCAGCGCGACTAGCCAAATATTTTCCTGTTTCGCAGCTTTGTATTCCAGTCTTGATCAAACAGCTACATGGTGTTTACACTTTAAAAACTCCATTGCTTCTACATTTTACGCCAATATAGAAGCAAATGCAAGCGCTGCAAAGGCTCCACGAAATTGTGCATTGCTTCCAGTTTCAGTGGACTTCAGGGCCGTAACTAGGGGGGAGTCCAGGGGGTTCTGACATCCCCCGAAATTTTTCATATGCTTTACCTTTTCAAGGATACTACACTATTTACACGCCTTCACAGAATCGACCGCCAGTTGCCAAAGGCAGCCGTTCACTCAAACAAACCCCGAAACATATTCCTGGGTACGGTACTGGTGGACTTCATTATCTCCCATTTGATTTCGGGGCCTTATGAATAATATATCTCCGAGTTTCTGAGCCTAAACTAGTTCAAAAGGTTACGACAATTTCCAGTGAGTAAATGAAAACTACAGGGGCGTGCAGTACAAAGCGAGCATTTGTGGACATACCATCTATGTCACCAAGGCAGCAGTGAAAGCGCTTATGAGGGCAGCCATCACTATCTGTAATATCTGAGCTTGCTCTGCATGAGCGATCTTGCATACAGGTTTCCTTGTGTGGCCTATTAACACTTCTTTAATATACCAACTGCCTGGAGCATGTAGTTGTAAATTACATAACTATGTGTTTGCTTGCAGTTGCGTGTGTATCTTTCTTTCCTTGTCATGCAATGTTTGCCTGCTTATAGTTCAAGTAGACAATGGTGATTCAATGTATGCTTTTACTCTTCACTTTCTGAAATTGAAGTTTATGGCCACGTAGGTACATAACATACATAAACAGCAAGGATGGTGAGATAAAAGCTGTATATAGGCAGCTTTTATGGCAAGTCTTCCCGCATACCCAAATAAACCTCTTATTCTTTGCATTTCATGTATATTGTTATTGTTCATTTTGCGCTCTACCCAAGGAAACCACAATATCCGCTTTTTCTTTCACTCCACAGTTTAAGACTAGGCAGCAGACACTGCTGTGCTACTTCATGCAGGCAAGCGAATCACTTCTTGACTTCTTCCTCCTTCTTTCGAGTTTGCAAAGGAACAGATGAGCGCTGCACTCCAAGTGCAAAGAATAAGCGATCGAATCGGGTATTTGAGATGGCTTGCCGCTGTTTTTCCTGACAATGGTCTGCTGTGATGCATTCTTTTTATTTTTTCGAAAATTGTCACTTGAGCGTCTGGTCTAATGTGACAGGGATGACAGACTTCATGATCATTCAGCCGCTCAGTTTCAGTTTTGCCTAGGCCGGGGCTTTGAATTTCGGTGATTATTATCTAAAGTTGTCTGCATTTTTCGTGATTTTTAAAAGAATGACCTTTTCCTAAATTACCATCTCCTACTACTCTTTCATATAAACAACAGCCCTAAAGTTAAATATAGATATGTTGATTAATGAATTATAACGTACTTATATATGCAGCAAAGTTTTTCGACTTTGGCCCAAAGTTCATTTGTGAAGATGACAAGGGCCTCACTGTCCTAGTATTTGTATTATAAATCTGCATTTTCTAGAAAAAAAACATCCGCATAAAGTACAGTTAATAAGAGACCATTCTAGTTCATACATGTCGACTGACATATATATGTTTTAGAGAATACTTAATGTATTGAATACTTTGATTTTAAAGATCGCAATGTTCACTTAATTACGAAAGCTTTTTCTAATTTTCAACTGGCTTCTCTAACATGGTAAAATGATCATGAAAGCTTTAATCTTTTTGATGGTGTGGTGGCTGGAAGCATGGCTCACTACCATGCTTTATTCAAGCCTTAAGTTCAAACTTATACTTTGTGCATTTGTATGAAAACCGTTTTTCTGAGAGAATCGATAAAAGTAAAGAAGCCAATAAGTGTAACTTCTGTATTAGAATAAGTAAAAAAAATGTCTTCAGCTGTTCTACTCTACTATAACAAGGACATGTATGGTTGCATCAAAGTTGGCATTTTGCTTCTTACTTGCCTGTTCATTTAGACTTACTTGCATTGTGAACAGTTTTGCTCGGATTGCATCTGCACATTACGAGAATGTTCATTTATGCATGCCTGTTCCTTATGGCCCACATTTGTGTAGCTAAGACAAGAGACCTCGAGTGGGAAGCTCTTCTCGCCATCGAGGAGAAACTGCGCCTCATGGAGAATCAATCATCACTTACGAAGCCACTTGATGAGTCTATGGTTGAGTTCCTTCGCAGTCAGATTGCCAGCAGCCCAGCCGATGCCGTCGAGCATGTAACATCTGTGGTGACGACTTCCTTGGCAACTGAGCCATTGTCTAATTGCTCTGATATGAGCAAAACCATGGCCAGTGGCGAGGAAGTGCCAGTCGTTGCAGCAACTTACTGTACAACTACAAACGCCTCTGCCTGTCCTTTGGCGACAAAGGACCCAGACACGTCAACGACACTGTCTTCAGACAGCACTGACCTGTTCTCAGGCCAAGATGGCATCTCTCAGGAAGATGACATAGCAGATGACGTCCCTCCCCCTCTCCCATCTTCTCCTCCACCTGACATTTGCGACGCTGATGACAGTGCTACTGATGATGGTGTTGATGTGGACGACACTGGTATCGACGTGGATGACCTTGTCGTGTGCAAAGTTAGGAGAGCAGTTCTCACAAATGGCTTTGAAGGATCAGTGGATGGTACTTTCACCGAGTTTCTTGCACTTAAGTCGGTAGAAGAAGGTACAAGCGGTCTGTCATCTGAAGAAGAGGTTGGAGCCAATGTTCGTGGGAGCCAAATCTCAACCTGGAGTGGCACGTTGGGAGTGGATGGCTCGATGGTGTTTAGTGGCACTCCCAATGGTGCTCCAAGAGCTGACCAAAATGGCAACATCCATCACGATGGTGAGAGTCCTCCCACAACTCTTTTTCCAGGAAGTTTCACAGGCCTTCTCTTCTGTCTTCTGAAAGGCACATTTCGGCGCTGGCTACTGTCTCCTTTGCGTGTGTCTCTGCGTTTTGTGCACTACGTGGTTGCCTGAATTGTAGCTGTGCCTGCGTGTATATGTGTGCCTCTTGTGTACTCTGCCTTGTGAGCACCTGCACCTACCCTGCCCATCCATGGCCTGTGTTTGGGACAGTGTTGTGACGGCACGATGCCTGGGTCGCATGTGGGTGTCTTCTGCAATGGTGCATGTGGCATGTCTGACACTCCTCACATCTACGTGACCTTGGCCATGGCTGCCATGCCTGCTTCTGCAACTAACATTTCCACCTGCTGTGATTACGATCTAGCTTCCTCTCAAACTGTGTCTCATTTTGCACAACCCGAGAAGAGAAGGTGTAAGTTTGGAGAGCTGCGGAAGCTAAATTTGTTGGCAGCTGATGTATTAAAGCAATAATGCTCTGAAAAGTGTTTTGGACGAAGGAATGTGAGAAAGTTGAGATATCCACGTTGTGTTCTCACAGTATATGTAGACGGAAAGAAATACACAAAATAAATAGAAAAGTATACTTGGCTGCATGGTGTGCGTGTATTGTAAGCATAAATTGACACATTAAGAAAAAGTACCTAATCAGAATGCTTGTTAGATGTGTGAATTAGCATGAAATTTTGATGGGTAATCACTTGGTAGCCGTTTTTTGTGCTTGGAGTGTTCTGGAATCTGAATAATATCACTGTTGTAAACACAGCTGATCAAAGGTATGAAGCAACATATCAAAGCAGTTTTAGAATTGTTGGCATATTACTTTATGCAAACACTTCATGCAACTCAAGAAATCCTGCACAAATAGTGTCCTAGTTTTTCTAATGTTTTTTTTATACCTGTCAGTGAACTTTGTTGCTGAAAACTTTAAGATCAGCTGATATTTTCTTACCGGTCAGTCTTTCAGTGCCAAAACAAGTTTTCATCCACAATTTTTTTTTTCGCTGTGGGAAAATGGAGAAATAGCAGTTTTAAGGATGCTAGAAAAAAGATCTTTACTTTCTCTGCTGGGGCACATATATACACTTGAATGATTCATGTCGCTGCATAATATAACACAGATGAATGTGTAAAGCCATGCAACAGGATGACATTGAATAGCATTAGCTTAACTCATTACTGGCACAACTTCAAGAACATACTGGCTTCGATTATTCACTTAGAGAAGGGTAAAGGTTCCCCTTTTTGACGTAAGCTCAATGCATTCTTCGATGCATTAAGCAGGAGTATATATTGCTGTACACAGAGGTTGCAATGTAGCCTAATATTTAGGCAAATTATAACTTAATACTTTCATTGCTCTTTTGGAGCTGAAGAGCTTGAGTCCAGTTTATTTTTCTACTCACATGTAAGGGCAAGTTTACTGGAAAACATACTGAAAGAATAGTAAAACGAAATGGGTAAGCCCTTTGATGCCCTAAATACAGATTCAAGGAAATGCTAACATGCATAGAATGGACAGGATAGAACATTGTGCTATTAGTTAAAAAAACACTTATTTGTAGCTGAATAATAGTTGTGGCTTCACAGCAACATTGGGCATCTGTATAACTTGTATTAACCACTTCTGAAGACATTTAAGAACATACCTTACCGTAGTTGTTGCCAGCAGTATCTTGCGGCAAGGAGTGTTGAAGAGAAAAAAAAAGTTTTCAGGCTTTTTTTGTGGGCATCACATGGTTAATGAAGTTGGTCTAGACAACTGCTGAGCCGCAAATGTCTTGCTTTTAAGATTTTAACAAAAGCTTAGGCAAGGGCAAATTTTTTTGCTTGAGTCTGTACCGAACATGTATTAAAGCAGCAATAAAATATGTTTATGCGTCTCGACCAAGTATGGTACATGGTTTTTAGAGTTCTATACAATGAGTACACTGCTGTTGTGGAAAGGAAGTAACACTGCATGGGAAACGATTTAAACTCCAATCAAAAAGTACGTGAAGATGCGTAAACTCGACATACCCAATCAGACATACATCTGTCGAATGTTTACATTCAAGTAACACTGCATATACTTGTTTATGTTTTACAAGGGAAGTGTGTTAGTTGACAATAGTTTCATGTCAGTGCTATGCCCCACTGTGCATAATCAAAACTTTAAGCGATTAGATAAAGTAGCAAGGATGTAATAATAGAATGGGAACTGATAGCATGCAAATTAATTTAGCAAGGGAGCATCCCAGGCTGGCAGACATTTCTCCTCACTTAGAACACTCTTTGGTAATGCTTGGCCCGTGTGCCACAAAATCCTGCATACAATCATGATTTATAAGAAGTGGCAGCATGCTGTAGCTATAAGAGAAATACATAAATCCCACTATGTGCTAGTGCTAAGATCCTTTTGCTGTTTTGTTCAATTCTATGGAATTTATGTCTAGTCTTGTTTGTTTGTTGTAAATTTGCGAGATGTCTCCCACACCACTCTTACGCGATTTGTATTGAGCAAGGTTGATGAGTTTATTGGCACTTTCTCACGGGGGCTCTTGTTGTTGTTCTTTAATTTGCGTTTACTTTTTCTTGATGAACACAGTATGAACTTCAGTTGATCACAAGCTTATTTTTGGTGCTTGTTTCATTTAAAACAGATGGAGGATCACTCGCAGAAGCAGCTCTTAAGGAGCTGGAAGCCAAAAATAGGAGTCCCACAGCAACAAAAAGCACACTTATCATCCACAGTGTTCAAAGGGTGAGTGCATGGTGGCATTATACAGGACTGTCAGCACTAAGCCTAACGAGGCTGCTTGTGCTTGTTACATACATGCTACGTTTGGTCTTACCAGTTGACATATATTTTTTGATCGACTAACAGTCAATAGCATTGGCATGCACTGCATTTGCTGCAAAGTCGCATGGTGTGGTGGTCTGTATTATATACTTCAGGAGGCCGTCACTAATTTGTGGCGATGTTAGCCTGTTGTGGACAGTAGCAATTAAACAAGATGAACATCTGAACAGAGTATCTCGATGCCCATGACCACAGTGCTCTTTAGCACAGTGACGTTGCTACAGGTGTGGTCGGCCTGGCAGGCCTGAATCAACACAGAACTCGGCAATGCTAACATCGATTCCATGCACAAAATGTCAAGTAGCTTATTGACACATGTAAGAGCTGCTCCCCCAACTTTCTAGTTCAAAAAACGAAATTCCACCACTCACAAATTATGAGAAACAGAACTTTTGACCTATGTATTCCAAATGGCAACATATATGCACAAATTTGCTAGCGAACTAAGTAGCAATAGGAAACATGAGCAGTCGGCTGCATGAAATAATTATTTCGTTATGAACAAAAATAGCCTTGGCTTTTGAGGTGTCGTGTGATAATGAAGGAGCACAGGGAATTAACACCCATTTCACATTTGCAGCCAAGAAATTTAGAACAAACAACTTGATCCTCGAAAGGGACGTACACTGTCAAGATAGCGAAAAAAAAATGTGGCTTTTTCACAAGCCTATACAGTATATCCCTTGCTTTTGTAGACTCCACTGTCTTACATACGGAGCCAGTGAATCTGTATACCGAAGTCAAAGTCTGCAGAGGGAAACTGTGATTTGGCTAAAAAAATAATTCGTGTTGTTTTGCTGTGGAAATAGTGTTCCAACAAAAACCATATTTTAACAGCTACTTCTTGTCAAGGTTGCTTAATTATGGCCTTTATGGCCATAATGGCCTTGCTCATATTGAAGTTTGGCATCTGTCATTTTATCACAGCCTTTTCAATGGTGACTTGTCTGCTATCAAATAAAGTCTGCCACTTTTACATTCGAATATATTTTGTCAAAGTTTTACACACTCTGCAATATAAGGATTAACAGCAAATGTCTCTGCCTATATATTCAACTGCCCCTTAGACGTAAACATTTCATCAGGATACTAGTAAAGCTGGAGTACCAAGCATTATGCTCTAATCAGGAGGTTCTTGAAATTCAGTTGTGGTGGTAAAGGAGAAATTAAGGCATACACCAGTGAGACCATATCTCTTGATGCAAAGTGCGAGCGCTGATCGTGAGCTGTAAGTGCAGCGCCTGTTTGCCTATTTCTAGCTGTACCAGCTGTCTGCTTACTTCCAGACGTTTTCACTGAACCTCCTTTCACAGTTATGAAAGGGGATGAACACGTCCCTAATTGGTATCAAAGTGTCTTCCTTAATAAAAAACTTGGGTGCTCTTTATGTTAACTGAGTCATAAGCATCCAAATGCTGGTGCAATCTTCCACACGGCTTTCCCCTCTATTTCATGATTCCTGAAATTCACTCAATGCACTGCACCATGCTCTGCCCCTTATTACACAGAGCTATTGTGTTTATCACTTGCCCTGAAGTCCAGTATTGGCATACTACATGGTATCATGACCCACAGCCAGAAGGTTCCATTACTACAATGTTTTATCTGATCTTGTCACCTTAGTGACAAAATGTAAGGTATCCTGCTCAGCTGTGCTCTTTCTTAGCAGTGTAAAAAAAATTGGCGGGGTCTTGTGAAAGTTAAAATGCAGTTTGGCGGCCTCTTGAGCAATATTACTGACTTTTAGCAAAATGTGCAGGCTCAACATTTGGCTCAGGTGCTTAAAGCAGTAATATGTCGATAACGTTGAAAATGTTTTTCTCGTGTTTAAAGTGTTTTGGGCTGCTTTAGTACATTCACTTTGCAGTATTATGCACGATACAGTGTATCTCATACGGAGCCACATTGTTATGCAAGAGCTATGTATAAAAGTCTTAGATTTAATCTAACAAAAGTAAACTACGCAAAAGCCTTATGCATGTTGTTTAAGCCTTTTGTGTGCTTTCTGATGTGTGTGCCCCCTTTTTTTGTATGTGCCTGAATAGGAAGCTGCTGTTCCAAGTTTAAAGGTATGTTCTCATCTCTTGCATGTGTTTTTGATGGTCTTTATTAACCAACTAACACTTTAAAAACATACATTTATACATATGTGACACTCCGTTGCATTTTATTAGGCAACGAAAAGAGTCCTAGAGAAATTATTTCGATAGACAGTAAGAACTTGTTGTTCTCTTTGTTAAATTTATGACAGCTTATTTGCCATTTTAAGTTTGCAAGGATGTATTAATGCTAAGAGCATGTAGTTGGGCGTGTTGTTAATTCATAACTAATAATATCGTAGCACATAAAAACTGAGACACAGGACAAGAAAAGGGTCAAAAGGGGAGCGCTAACTTCCAACAAAAATTTGTCCTTGCCGTATCCTGTGTCTCAGTTTTTACGCGCTGTGATATTATTAGTTAAGTATTAACGTTTTTTTTTTTTAAGAGAAGCACAAGTATTTCACACAGACCCATAGCCAGAAGGAAGGGGGGCACCTTCCTCTTGAAATTCAGTTGAAGGGGGTGTTTTACGGAGAATAAATTGTAAATGTACGGGTTCGGTCAAGGTCTTCAAAAGGGACCCCCCGCCCCACTCACCCCCACTGAAAGAAATTCCTGGCTATGGGCCTACTTTCACATGCACGCAAAAACAATGCTGAGGACCCTTCATGTATTTTAACCATTGCATTTTAATATGGCTGTTGGGCAGAATTTTGAAAGGTAGCACTCTTGGACCTGACTTGTTGCATAAGTCAGGTTTGTGACCACATTTTCATATTGAGTACCCTTGTCTGAATGTATAACAGCATTTATCATCCGGAGGAAACCGTCCTAGAAGATGATTTTGAAAGTGTAAATTTCTTCTAAATGCAGCATCTCACTAAACGTTCGTTGGCTCAGCTTGAGAGCTAGTTAGCAAGTCAAGCGCATGCACATTAAGTGTTAAAAAAAACACTCTGCAATTTCTTTACTTGATTTGGTCATGAGTGACTGCTCATATAGTAAAGCAAGTTTATAAATCATTGTACTGTCCTGTAACACAGTCATGCAAGAACGCTCCAAATGAATGCCACTCTATGTCGCTAATTTATGTAAATGGTGATTAAAGAAAGGCGAAATGTTTTATGCACAGAAACAATTTGGTCTGCCTTTACAACAGCTTACAGCATATGTAATGATTTTGACTAGTGCATAACATGTTCTTATGAACGGTTTTGCTATACACTATTCGTCTCTATAGGTGAAAATCGACAAGCAAGGACATTGGCATGAGGTTTCCCAGGTACTGAGTCAAACGTGCTTTTTCACGAACGGCGCTCGTTCAGAGTGGCCTACTGCTTTTTCATAAAAGCTTATTTTGATGCCATGCTGTACCTCCCAACGTTACCAGCAATGCACTTTATTCATTTGCTGCTTTTAAGCCTGCCTAATGGAGTTCATAATGCTGCTTGTACTTGGTTCTCGTAAGTTGTATAGTTCTTCACATCAAGCAAATACGTACAGCTTAGAATGGTAGTAGATGCAGAGTCACATAAGTTTGCAGGCTTATATTTATCCCTTTCAGATGCCACCTATGAAGCACTGTTTTTAATTGCATCAAACTGACACAACATCATTTCACGGCACTCAATATTCTACCTGAACAAAAATATTGTCATAATATGTTCATTCATGTGTAATAAACACTAAACAATTATCATTAACTACCTACACTCAAACCTTGATATAACGAACCTGGATATAACAAAATATTGGTTATAACAATGTAAATGAAAAAAGTCTCGCAATAGCTATAGTGTTAAGATTCTACATTTATAATGAACTTCCTGATATAACGAACTTATTTTAGTGTATGATGCAACTTTGTTATAATGACGTTTGAGTACTGTATTCACTATCATGTTACTTGTGCTCCGTTTTTGCATAAATGGAATCAAATATTTGGATAGAAATGGAATGCGAACTTATTTTTGAAGTCGTTCGTTTTGAGCCACAAAAAATTGACTTTTTTCATAGCTTGCAGGAAGTGGCTCGTCAAACTATTTGTCGAACATGGTAGTGCCTTCAGCAAAGTGACTATATTCAACAATACACTAGAAAATTAAGTTAATTGGAAGACACATTCGGTATGCCGGAGATTCAGTTCATCAAAAAGTCAATGTACGGGGCACTTTCTTAGTCACTGGTCAATACAACTAGCAAGAACAGTCAATCTATACGATTGTGTACAAAGCAACACAGAGAATTAACAAAAAAAAGTTTGCCACTGAATGTAAGTCACCTTACAAAAAGACTATCAGGGTCAGTTGCTCAAAAGGATTAAATTATTTGTTGACTGCCGAGTCAAGGAGGTGCTTAAAATAAACACTTGAACAATTTTTTCAGGGGTGTCTTTATGGGGCAAGAAAAAAAGAGTTGTGCTCATAAAAATGTATGCAGAGGGTTTTCAGTTTTTTTAAGGACATTGGAATTTGGGATACTCATGATGAAAATAAAATAGCCAGACATAAAAGCTCTGGACCTTGCACTTTCGGCTGATACTTTACCGATTTCTAGCATACTATGAAATGAAATAAAATGCAATTACCCGCGTTGTGTACGTGATGCCATTCAAGAAAGTTTTATAACACTTTATGTTTACGATAATGTTGGGATGACACTACAAGAGCTCTCACTAACAGTTCTAACATATGTGCATGTGTCAAAATGCATGTCATATTTTAATTATAATCACAGTTACAACGTATTGTGAGCATGCTTATTTTGTTTGTTTTTGTTGTTTTTTAGATGTTTTAGTTGTTGCAACTTGGGTTTCTGAGGCCGACGAACTCAATTTGAATTATTATTGATTGTCAGGGCCTTTATTGTCGCAACTGTGGGTCGTACCACTGAAAGCAGATGTAATTTAGACAGGTCTGAAAATGTCACAAACTGTATTTTCCCCAGATTTTCCACCTTATGTAATGTTTTAATTAATATATAAAATAAGCTCAAGTGCACTTTTTGTCGCTTTTTACTTTTTCTCAGGCTGAAAATCTAAGAACATTGTAACCTTGAAATGCTCTTAGCACCCATTTCAGCTCTGATTGCAACTTGGTTGGCATCCTTGCTTACTCCTAAAGGACATCACAGTTCTACTTGTGCAACGTTTTGCTCAGTGTTCAAGGGCAATGCACATAAGGTAGGATGGGCAGGCTTAAGATGCGATAAAAAAACAAAAACAAGAGAAGCTTAATTTGTAAATTACTCTCGTGCAGTATTAAGAAGCTACTCTCATAAAGAAAGGACACTGCATAAGCCGGAATAGATGCCAAATATGGTGAACACGTTATTAATGAGAACTAATTGACAATGATGCCAAGGGAAGTATGGGGGATGTCATTAGAAGTAATTGTAATGCGAGTGTGAAGAAAGAAAAGCACACTAAAAGGTAACTTGACACCGGTAGGGAATGAACTTGCGACCTTAGAATAATGCATTCGATGGTCTACTACTGAGCTACAGTAGCTGTTATCCCTCCAAGCACTTTATTGGTATATAGTATGTGCACTAAAACGTGGTAGCGTCAGTCAGCGCCACCTGTTTCCATTTATGCCGTATGTGAAACACTCTTCTTTGTTTGTTGGCATGACGTAGTATGTGATCTTTATAACGAGCTGGCTGCTGATCAATAATCTTTTGTGTACTACCTGAAGGCATCAAGTCTTCCAGAACGAGATCCTCGCTATGAAATAATGAAATGTGAATTTAAGGGCTTGTGCGAAGGAAATTTCATATCAGTTAGACGTTGCGTACGTCTCTACTTTGTGTCCCTGCAATATGTCTGACCTGCAGGCGCATTACTAGCACAACCAGCACTATTATGCACAACCAGAATTATTTTTGAAAAACTTATGCAATTTTGTTCTTTTAGTTGATATACATGCTGCTTATTACTGCTTTGCTTCACATGGTGAACTAGGTCTATTGGCACTTTAGTATATTTCACTGTGGCTCTGAAAATTCCAATCCTTATGGTTGTCATGTGAATGCAGGTGGATGACACATCACTCTCCATTTCACCAAGTAGCCTGCGAAAGCAGAACCAGCACTCTGGTGACAGGAGTGTCTCTTCGTCATGCAGCGAAGCCGAAGGAGAAGGTGAACTTACCTTCCATCTTTTCTATTCAACATGTGAGGAATCTGAGACGAGTGACAAGAAAACATGTCATGACATTCAGTTTTAGTTTATTTGTTCATACAGTTATTTATGATATATGATATACAGGCATTTGCTCCTCAATTATGTTTCACTCTTCAATTACTGGTTGATGTAGAAGGAGTACTAAATTTATTTGAATAAAAATGATTGGATGGTCTTTTCACTTTATTTCACTATTGTTATCAATATATGTGGTATGTTGTAATGTTTGTAGTATGTTTATGCATTAAATGAAAGAGATGTGGTTTGGCCACTGAGCTAATGATCGCATTTATGCATGTGATCATACGAATTCAGAACATGGGCACTTTGGCATTTGTGTAAACTTAGTTATGTCATTAGGATTTTTCCTTCTTTCCTCCTAACACTTTTCTCTATGTATACTATACAGTATCAGCTGCTGTGTAAGATCCATCAAAAACCGTCTTAATATAATAATGTATTTATCTCAGCATTCTGATGCACAGAAATTCAACTGCATGGTTCTCTAATGTGGTTGTCTCCAATAATGCAGGTGGCCCAGAAAAACCGAAGAAACGAACATTACTGGGCAAAATACGGAAGCGGCTGAGCTTCAAGAAGAACCGCTCCAAGTCAATGGAAGCTCGACCAGATGCTGACGCGCACAGCCACAGTAGCAGCCGTAGTGTCTCCACTGACCGTGCCAAGTCGGTGCCACTTGGAAGTAAGTGTCCTTAAGCGCAATATTTCTGTCTGCAGCCTGTTTTTTGCTGTGCACGTGTTTCAACAGGGCTGGCCTGAATGCACACTCCCACGGCAGCTTGGCCAAACTATGCCTTATTTTGTTTCTTGCACAAAGCAAACACTGAATTGCGCAGAGTTTGCTTAAAACCTACATTGCTTAAAACCTGCATTGCTTAAAACCTGCATTACACAGGTTTTAAGAGTGCGCAGGAGAATAAACGTATGCACTGCTATGTGTGCATTGCAGAATGGGCACCTGTTGTCGTAAGTTCAGAAACCTTGCTATAGATTATAGATTGGTTTGATGTGCCACACAAACTTTATTGCTGAGGTCAAAAGACACATTATCATCAATTTTTCCAAAAAAGGCATTGAAAAGCTTGTTTCGCAGAAACTTCAGTGTCAACATCTGCATTGGTGACTCATTGTTTTTTGGGAGTAAAAAATGATCATCCGGTCTGTGACTGAAAATTTGAGAAAAATGCATATAAAATAAATAATAAAGATCTTTGGGTCCAAGTGGGAATCAAACTCTGGCCGTCTGCGTGGCAAATAGGTGTTCTACCAGAGAGCCACACTACTTCTTGAAACTACCTTGGAAAAAAAAACTCCGAAGAATGCTATGCAGTAGAATGAGGCTCCTTAACACGTGCGCAGAAGCGTAGATTTGTGCAGGCATGAAAACATGTTGTGAAACCAGGGGTTGTTTGAAGGGCCACACATTACAGAGCACTTAGACATATCTAGTCATCATCAGTAGCAGCAAAAGCATCAAAATAGGGAATAGCAATGGAGGTTCGTGTGCTGCCGTACAGACACAAAGTGTGCCCTTCACTTACTTGCAAAAGGAATAATAATGATGTGGGGGGAATTTAACACCTTTCTAGGATAGTTTGAAATGGCCAATGTTATGTGCACAGTCATTCGTTTTTTCTTGAAGTACCTTTGAGGCATGAATCGAGAACCGAAGCGAGGTTAGCAATTGAGAAGGCGATGCACACGAGGCCAGATTACGCTATGGCACTCTACTTTTGCAGGCGAAGCTCAACAGCGCAAGTTTTTTTTTCTATGCTGTCATTTTTATTTAAGAAATATTAAGTGGAGCTTACAATTACTTGATTGAAGTTTCAGTATTGGTGCAAAGCAAGATAAATTTGTTGGAACTAGTCCGTATCCAGTGGCACAATGCATTTGGAGGTTTTCAGCATATAAATGCTATGTCATGTCGCATAAACCTTTTTTTTTTTTTGGTGAACAATTGATTCTGCAAGGCAGTGTTGCTGTTTAGCTACATAGTCAAGCATGCAGAATTGTAGAGTTCAGCATTTATTTAACAGTAATTTTGATTAAATAATTGCACTAGTGGCACATATAATCCCAAGAATGATCCTCCAGAAATGTAGAAATTGCTCGTTTTAATGAATGTCATTGGAAGAAGCACACATAGGAAATATTCTGTGACCTCTTTAAACATCAGAAATTTCATTGTTTGTTGGGTCCAACTAGAACGGCCACAATGCATCAAGTAGCTGTTGCTTTCATTATTAAAGATATCATCCAAATTACGATGCATATCAAATCATGTAGATCATTACTGAGTTATTGGAACTTTAAAGCTTACATGAAACCTATTTCTCACTATGCGTTTTTGTCAGAATATTTGAGCTGCACACATTTTAAAGGAACGTTTGTTATGTGTACGTTGACATTGTCTCCAGATTATAGTTCATTTTGTGGCTTTTTATTACTTAGTATATTAAGGCTATAATAAAATCACTTTGATATGTACAGCCCCAGTGCTTAAACAACCATTTTGTTACGGTTGTACTTAGAGCGCGACATATGATAGCTGTGCTGCTGTTACGATTTCTAAAGAACCTGTTGGTGACAGAGTGTTACTGATATATGAAATTATAAAAAAAAGGCATTCAAATAGGATTCTTTCTAATTGATATGCTTATTTAACAGACATGGAAAGCTTGGCTAGTGAAAAATCTAGCTTATTTTGCAAAGGACACTGATCCATGCTCACAACATTTATGTTTGGTTCATGCTCTGTACAAGGTTTGACTATTACTGCAGTGAATTTCCTACAGCATTGTGTGCTTTCCTTGCAACTTATCAGAATGAGTCGTCGCAAGCAGATCTTTCATTTCAGCAAGTAGCAGTTTTTTCATAAAGGTGCAAAGTATGCACTTAGCCTTCTCAGCGTCTCATTTGCTCTTGCACTAGTAGAGGAAGTTATAATACACAAATACATATGTATACTGCTCAAAGTTGCAAACCATGAGGCATTATTTTAATTTAACTGCGCTACTCTTTTGCTTCCCACTGCCAGAAATAGCTCAATAATGAAGATCCATCATGCTTTGTTAAGGGCAAAAACAAAAGAAGTGGGTGGTTAATCTTCATGTAAAGCAGTTGATCTGTGAACACTTGCTTCTACGCGGGCTCTGTGAAATGTGGCCAGCGCATTGCACGATTGTTTGTTTGAGCAGCACTGCAGCACGAAACTGCTTTCTTGCACAAATATCTCTCGTTCTCTCTTTCACTTTTGCAGTTTGCAGTGTGATGGTATAAACCGCCTTTCTATACTCTTTCTTCACCACAGCACATTTCTTGAACCACGAACCCCCTTTGACGTTCCATCTCCGTAGTTCCCTTGAGTAATGCCAAAGCTACAAGGTGTAGCGGGGATCAACAGTGTGTTATGCCACTTCGGAAAAGTAACATTAATGAAAAGCTTGCTTCTGTATGGGCCAGAAGTTCTGTGAGATGGAGGTTTGGTGTAATGAGAAATCTTTGGGAACTTTATCAGCACTGTTGCTGAGTTAATAAGCGGAAATCTTTTTGTCCAAATTTTGGTTAGAGCCAATACTTTCAACAATTCTCCATCCCATCAAGCTTGTTTTGGAGTATTACTTAATGTGGTCTAACCAGCCTACTGACACTGAGGAATATGTCAATGCATGTATCGCCTAAACATTGCTTTAACTATATGGTATATTACATTTGGTTGTTTCCTTACAGCATGCTTTCATTTTTGCTTGTATCTAACATTGGCTTCATCCATTGAGCACAGATGTAATGTAAAGTAAATGAATACCTTACACATGTCTGTACTAATATGGAGGCTTGAGTGCTTGACATGAATGTTTGGACACAGCCAACATTTCGTATAAATTTTAATTCACTGTCAAAGTGTACCTGAATGCTCATTCTCCCAATCAAGGCTTATCATTGGTGCATCCAACACTGACGTAGCTCTACAAAAAGGGCAGTGACATCACATCAAATTTGTTGTGAGCATGGGCGTGCACAGGGCTCCTCCCTTCAGTGGAGACGTATGTTCATTGTAGCACCCACCCTCCTCCTATTACGTCGATGTGTGGGCCTGGCTTTGTGCTGCCCTTCTTAGGGGACGAGGGGGGCCACCAGATATGCAAGTGCGTGGCGGCATTATTCATATTCACCGCTGACTTACTGTAGCTTACACACTGCTTATGGGAATTACAGAGATACTGGATATGTTTTAAATCTTGCCAGTTGAGACATGCACGAAACGGATAACATGATGCGTCTTTATTTCCTTGACATACTTCCTCTCCTCTTCTTTTTCAAGAGGGTTTCACACCAACTTCTTGGTGTGCTTTTGTCATTGTCTCAGAGGCATTTAACAATTAACTTAAGACTGAAACATTTCCAAACTACCTGTCATTGGCTTGTCGCTAGAACAACATAATCCAACGATATGGATTCACCCTTGGCTCATATTTTGTAGGTAATGAGCCATTTCAGAACTGGAGAGATTTAAAGAGAAAATGCAGAGTGGATTTACCCGCCGGTACATCATGCAACTGCTTTTTCTTCTTTTTTTTTCTGCATTGATTTGGAGCCATGTGCCTGCACCTGCACAACTTTTTTTTCCATTTCTGTAGTAGAAATAAGTGTAAAGACAGTTTATGATTGCTTATGGGGATGAACACCTTGTTAGCTAAAGAGGGTTATGCTAGAAATGGCTGTAAGCTTAGCAAAGGTAACAGCCTCTATTGCCTCTGTGAGTAAATTTTAAGTTGCGATTTCTGGTTCATATTTACATGCAACTTTTTTTTTCTTCAAAGTGCTCATCTGTGTGCACGTCCTAATGTATGATGAACATGAACGGCAAATGACAGCCTTAATAAATTCTAAGCATCTGTATTTGCATTTAGCTCATTTTCCCCTAAGGTATGATTTCTTGCACGCTTTCCTGCATCACAGTCACCAGAAATTGTGCATTTTAGTTTGTAATAAGTTCTGCAATATAATCAGCTCATGTACTTTATGAAGGTACGTGAATGATGATTTTTGTGGAAGGAACCTCATGTTTTTGACTTTATTATGATTATTGATAAACATTTACATCTCCAAATTAATGACTGTATTGAATTTTTTGATTCCGCATGCATTTCTGAGATGTTGTTGCATAAAAGGTAAGGCCTAAATTTTCTTGGACCATGCATTTCTTCTCTGGGTGTATGTACTCAGCAACGAGCACACATGGCAGACTTCTGCACATTTTGACCGTGCACCATCACATCTTGAAATGTGCCACATGCTCACTTACTATTTTATGCACAAACTATGATTAGTACTAACTTCGGCACTGTGAAACCTTAATTTATAAGCAAAAGGCCATGAGAAAATGTCAGTATGGGATTATTAGTCATGTTTCATTCTTGCTAATGTAACCATTATAAATGAAAACCATAACAATCCACTGCATCTGCATGCCATCGTAGGAGTCGCAGTCCTTGAACACAAATTTTGAAGCAGACACCACTGTTTACTAACTTTTCACTATCATCAAATCTAACAGAGCATTTTATTATTCAAATGATGACAAGTGTAACAGAAATGACAGAAGTTTGAGCATGTTAATTGGTATTCTCTTTCAGCCTCTCTTAGTGCAGTGCACATCACAAAGATCAAAGCAGGGCCTAACTTTCAGCAGATTTACTTTCAGAAGCTTCTGATATATGTCGATGAATAAGGGCATGCACAAATGAATTTGTAACAGTTGCTCCTTTCTTTGTAGCCGATTGAGCAGCTATAGCTTTAGGACCATGTTTATATTCTCCCATATTTGTCTTAGTGCTCCTTGACTTTTACTCGAGTTATCCCGCCAAAAGGAGCCCTTTTTGTCTTACTGGCACTGGGATCAGTATGTCAGACATAAAATGAACAAGGATACAATGAAAAATGCTTTGCATCAGGGATACAATACTTTTTTATTGCGACCCGGAAAAGAGGCATGCCCGCTTTTATGAGTGAATTTCTTTCATGAACGGTTACCCCTTCATCAAGCATACCAAGTTGTTGGCTTGTATAGTTGAAGCTTAAAAGTGTCAAGTGGGATTTCTAAACATGTGTTTGTGTGTAGAGAATTGGCCTGATATGCTGAGTAAACTGGATCTGAGACCAACTATTGGACATGTATAACTTTTAATTGTTTTATGTGTTTTAATGATGCCATAGAATTGTAGCTAGACGTCAGAATACTGAATTGTGGTTAGTAATGCTGAAACTGATGATGATATTACTGTAATGCACCAATAGGTTGTTTCACTTGGACCCCAGTATTGTGAAAGTTGCACAGTTAACAATAAAACTGCAGTGATAACTTCATCTCTTTATTCCTACCTTTCATCACATTATTTAAAAACAATACCCTAAATGTACATACGTTACCTAGCTGACTGGGTTTTCTGGTACAGAACTATTTAAAGCACGTTTTTGCAATTTTAACGATTGCATGACAGCCACTACCTCTTTCTTGCTTCCTTGTCTCATTTTCGTTGATGGTCGTGCATTTCTGTCATGACACAAGTGGAAGAAAGCAAAAGTGCATTAAGCCTGAAGAAGCTATGATGCTGTTTCTGCGGCTTACAACTAGCAGTTCAGCTTCAAACTCCAATATTGAACATGAGGAATTACATACTAACCAGACAAAATATTTAACAACCATGTGATAAAGCAGGTCCTGGCAAGAATCCTACAGTTCACTCCAGCAGGCACAAACTTCATATTCATCTTGCTCTTTCTTTTTATCACTCCCTTACAAAAAAACTTTTTGTTTAGCTATCAAGACTGCTACTGGCAATAATATTTTTCAACAGCACCTACCACGTCAAACTCGCATAATGCAACATTCTTGTGCCCGACTAATGTGTACATTACCCAATTAAATCATGCCTACCAAGGCTGTTGCAGCATGCCATTAAAGGGGCCCTGCAACACTTTTTAAGTATCATGAACTGAGAAGTACCATGGAAAAAAGCGCCTCATGAATTCACCGCCGCAAACATTTTTTGTTCATTCATTACGATCAGAGTTACAAAGATGTGTTGCACGCTGCAATTACATATTCTCTTCTTTTTTTCCCGATGGAAGCGCTGGAAGATAAGCAGGTAGAGATGGCACGGGGAAAGAAAATACGTCATCTGCGCCTTGTGATCTTGAGCACTTTTTTTTTTCTTTGAATATGGGGCTTCTTAGTGTGTCTGTGAACATGCGCATGGACAAGTCACGAAGTCACGGCTTTTCGCACTGGCCCAACTAATCACCAAGCGAGCCATGCTCAATTGAACCAATGGCTGACGCAGTGACTGTGACGAGTGTTTTTTGAGTTTGTATGATCATTTGTTGAGAAAAAAGAAAGTAATTTTTAGCTGACTTTGAGAATTGATTGTAAATTCCAGGCCCCATGCTGCGGTAAAATATTTGGCTGACGTTTTCTCGGGAGCCTTGACCACAAATAGGCAGCGTTTTCTGGCCGTGCTCAAAAAGTGTTGCGGGGCCCTTTCAAAACTCAACGCACTTTGCCCTTTCAATGCATTCACACTTTCTATTGTGTTCATAAAAATGTTAGCTATGAACACAGATGATAGTGCCACTACATTATCAGCACCGGCGTCATACATATAAAGAAGCAGGCTGAGCCTTACATTTTTAGGAGCATTAACAGAATGCCAGGCACATCAACACAATTAAGTTTACTCATGCACGTAAACATCCACACAGGTTCATTTGACTGATTTCTACTGTGAGAACAGCACTCTGAGTTACCAATACCAGGCTGTGTTTATGCCTCAAAAGTAAATGCTGTGATTGCTACAGCACTTGCCTATCATCTGATAGCTTTTGTCTTGTTCAAAAGAGCTATCCTTTCTCCCAAAGAAGCAATGCCTGCTATGTTTGTACTGGTGCTACCTGTTTTATGTAGCCTTCCTGTTTTCCTGCTAGGGGGTTATCCAAACTCACCGTTACCTGGAGGTTCATATGTTTGGGAGAGGGGAGCTAAAGTAACTGTTGATTGATTGAGGCACACAGAAATTTGTTTTCATTATGATTAAAATTTAGAAGTTTATTGGTGGCAAGGTTTATTACATCAGTAAACATGTTTGCAAAAAAGCTCGGCTGGTAATTGGGCTGCTGGCCTACGATGCGAACGGGAAAACGGGCACTTGCTCCCACTTTTCTGGATTTACTTGCACCGCTGAGTTTCTGTGCTTACATTAGATGTGTACCACTAATAGTAGCACAATACACATCCTTTTTATAGAAATATATGAAAAGTTGACACAGCTGTTTCTCTGTGTAACATTATCACGATGTAAACTTAATTTATTTATAGAGAAGCTATGATGCAATGTATTTTTGCAGCAGGTTTTCACATGTCTAGAGGTACATTTGTTTCCACATATATCAAGAACTTAAACTTCTATTATTGCATTTGCTTCCATTTTATCATGTGTAGTGTGTGTACGGTGCGAATGACCCTGCACATAAACTCACACAATGCTTAGCGCTTATTTTGTGATCCAACGAGTGCGTAACCTTCACTCAGAATAATAGGTATGCATTGAAGCACCTACTAGAATCAAGAATTCTTGCAATAAGCTTTTTGTATTCTTGCCTCTCCTTACATTTTGCTTTTGTTTTTTTGGTACATAGCTGGCGTACTAAAAGTCAGAAGCGAAGACTTTGACCTATAGCTTGCATGTGTGACACTTTAAGCAAATATAAATAAAATTGCCTGTTTAGTTTATTATTGGCACTGGGAAAACCTGCTACAGACATTTTATAATGCTTAAAAGAAAGAAAAAGCTAAGGCTTATGAATAATTCGCTACAAGTTTATTTAGCAAGAAGTATCAAAGGTTCATGACACAAGTTGCATCTAAACTAAGCCCTTATCTCCACCATACATAAATGTGGTGTAATTTATATTGCCTTGATTAAGACATGGGGTCAACAAGTATCTCAGAAAACTGTTCCTATTGTGCACCTGTTCCCTATTGCTACAAGGCATTGTGCATCAGCACGCTTTTGAAGACCACCGTGCAACGCAGAGATAAAAAAAGGGGTGGGGGGGAGGGGGCTTGCTATGCGAGATGTTGTCAGCCAATATGTGGCACAGCATCTTGTAAGTATCATAATATACTCGCTTTTGTCGCTACCGTGTACTCATAATCCCCATGACAATAATAAGTGCAACTCGTGTTGATCGCCACGGCTCATACAAGAAAGATCAAATATGCCCAATTTCTAATAAATAAAGTTGTGTCAATCAGTGCTCTTAAGAGCATTACTTACACCTGGCACATTTGGTACATTCTATATACATTTAGCCATTGTCAAGAATGAAACTGTGATTACAGGATGAAATGATTGTCTCAGTTCCCACTGACTTATTTCTTTGCTCGGCTGTCAATGCAGATTGACCAATTCCTTTCAATAAGCAATGCTTTTCCTTACTCTTTACATCTTTCTATTCTCTATCATGCAAAAAAAACATTAAATAAGCAAGGTTAGCTCTCTAGTTAAAATTTTGTAGTAACTTACTATTCTTTTTCTTTGTTTTCTGTCTATAGGAAATACTCACCTCGATGTTCCAGGTAAGATTCTTTATTTGTCTTCTTCTTGCTTATTTTGTGCCTAAGAAGGAGGCAACCTTATTCCAAATGTTTTTGCAACTTATGGTGGTGGCAAATAACTTTACTGGTACGATTCCATCTTGCACTATCTGGAAGCAGTTGTGTAGAAAGTTGACAGCATTATAAATGAATAGAAGAGTTAGGTCTCCTGTTTCAACCTGGTGTAGACTAATATATTAGCGATTTCTTTGGTTTACTTCTTGAAATTTCAGGGTCATAATATCTGTAAGGTGAATAACAATTAAATCATATATCAAGATAAATAAATATATTGTGATGAAATGCTTACACAGCTCTGTATGAGACATGAATGCTTATTTTATGCAAATACCTGACTTTCGTAACATTGCTCTCGTATTTATGTGACGTAGTGTTTTTTAACCAAATTTTCTTTGACTTAGTTGTCATATTAATCTGTGTGAAAGATTGACATAGACATCATTTAAAATGTTTGTGGAAGCATACCATATGTGGTAAAGATCAAGAAATAATTTACAGAAAAACAAAGATTACTAGTGTGAAAGCGACATGCAATATGGAAGTGAATAACGTCCCCTGTAATGTGGGTGGTTGAGTTATCTTTGAATATAGATGCGCGAAAATTAGTGAAGTGCATTTTAGACAGATAGATAGAAATCGTTATTCAAAAGACTATCGTTAAATGGTATCTGAAGGGTCCCAGAATATGTGTTGCGTTCAACAAGAGTTTCGTTTACTGAGAGATGAATAGGGGTGCAGTGTTCAGGTATCAGACCAATAATATTAAATACGCTTGTTTCATATAAGCAGCAGTTTTGTTTAAGGGGTATGGTAGAGCAAACCCCCCAAAAAATGTAATTTGCAGTTTTTGATACCGAAAATTCCGCTGCACTTTGAGGCACAACAAACCTGTGGAAGCTCGATGTCGAGCGGCCCTTCTAAGTGGTTTAAATGCTGCACCAAAGTGCGTCACGCGCCCTCTGGCGTAAGCAGTATGCGCAAGTAAAACTTCGTTTTTCTCAAATTGCATTTTCCGTAAATTTTTCCGCTGTGTACCTTTTCTCAAAACATATTGAACCAATTTCAATGAAGCTTTGTATGCATGAGCTACAACAAGTTTACAACTTGAGCTACAAGTTAGGAATAATCTGAACTAAAAAATTGCAGATTTTTCAAAAAGTGAAGCTGTAAAAAAATTTCACAACATTACGCACCCTCCGTGATGTTGTGCAAGCAGTATTTTTATTTTTTTACAAAAGCTTCCTAAAAATTGTAATATATCTTTTAGTTCAGATGTAACCTATGAGTCTCTACAACAACACGGCTATATATGGTTACATTCCTTAGGGTAGTTACCAAAAAAAAAAAGGGTACATCGAATAAGTGAACCCCCTTTAAAATTTGTGGGTGGGCCATAGGTAGGATAAGCAACCTAGGCATACAAAAAGGGTGTCACTTGATACCCAGGGGCTTTTTTGTGAGCATGTAAAATTTTATGGGAATGCTTGCAGCCTTTCGTAAGATATTACATTAAAACTGACATATACCATTTACCCTACCATGCCCCCTTAAGAGACTTCTATTTACTAAGAGTCTACTGTATGCCAACAGGCGTTCGCAACAATGGTAGCACAAGGAGCAGCATCAGCGAGGGGTCCGGAATCAGCGCTGCCTCTAGCCGCACATACGTCAGCGACAAGTCCCTACTCGTTGTAGAAGCAAAAGAGAATGGTGTCATCAGGTATGACATTGGAAAATCCTTCAGGACATCATTTTATGTTTTATTTCACTCAGTGTGATGTATAAGTGAACAATTTGTCTCTAGAAATTTGTAAAAATTTGTGAACAGTATGTAAGTAGAACAGATCTTTACACGCTTTATTTATAGCATACAATGAGGTATGAGTGCTGCTTTTACAACTCTCTGTGGTACCTGTGTCGCATCCTCTTGGATAAACTTGGAAAATTGGCTGATAGTAGCACAGGATTGTACCTAAATGCAAAGCTATTTTTCTCTGTATTATTTGTTTGATCTTTGTATCTACACTGTGTTACTAATGCCTTTATTTCGTTTATACATAAAAAACATTCACTCCTAAAAAGTCGTATAGTCATAGTATTGCAGTCGGGCGTTGAGCATTTGCAGACTGCTTCTGAAGAACTATTGGCAATATTAATTGCAGCTATGATGCTGAAGAACAAGATCTACATTTTATGTAAACAAATTTAGGGAAACCAAACAAGCACCGAAACAAAAAAGAATGTTTGTGAGGAGTGGGGAGCTCAGTGCAGTTGTGTTCTCATTGAAAAATTATGGCGGTAGTTCAACAGAAAAATTAAAAATTATCACAGAAGAATACAAAAGAGGTAAAATGAAGTCATTTTAATATAAAGGTAATTATGAAGGAAAAGAGTTGTGAAAACTTATAAGAAAAAAAGACTGATAAATATGGACAATACCTAGCTATGCAGCACTGGTGAAATTATCCTTGCCTAAGTTTCGTAAAAGACAAAGAAGAGAGTGAAAAGAAGGAGAGAGCTGCTAAGCTACAAATGCACTCTCTCCATGCAATAGATAGCATACCTGAGATATGGATCACTAGAATGTGAGTGCATATGTGGTAACAGTCATATTATTTCAAATATTTTAGTGGGACTGCTTCCATCCAGTGCAATTTCTGCTTTGTTATATCATCTCACTGTGCCCCACAGAAATTGTGAGGATATCTACTAAGGGGTACCTAGCAAGCTCATTGTGTTCTGAATTGTCCTGATCATTTTGATTTTCTCTTCAAAAAATATTTAAGAATACAATTAATTACGTGATATTTTCTCCTTCAGGCATTACTTGATCCCTCCTCATTTGGCACATCGCAGCAAGTGGCGAAGGAAAGGCGTCAAACTGCACATTTTCAATGACCATGTATTTGTGGCCAAGCATATCCCAGGGTAAGCTTATGAGGAGATATTTACATTATAAATAGACCTCTTGCGCTATTCCTGACGAGGAGCGGCATGCACTCATGTTCATGCCTACGACTATGAATGTCACTAAGAAAAATAAAGTACCTGATCATGATAGCTTCATGTGATGATATCTATTGAAAAACATTGCAAACAGCTATGCACAGCTGTGCGTGAGTCTTGAAAAATATTGCAGCCTGTGATTGTGCATTTGGTTTGTCAGTGTTCTTATTGCAATTGCCGCTCCGGCAGCTTTGCACATGTTTTGCATCTGTTTCTAAACTCTTTCATTCGAGCTAGGCTCATTGTATATGTGCAACCTGCGTTTAGTGCCTAAACTTGGGTCAGGTGCACTTACATTAATGTGTGGATAGGATATATTGCAAGAAGAGAGAGAGGGAGATAGATTTTTATTTTGTGTCAATTATGAACACTTTTAGCCTTTAGCATGGGTGTGTGCAATGGAGTAATGCATAAATAGAGAAGCAGAACAAAAGACAAAGTGGTGAAGTCATCCACAGAAAACATTAAAAGGCATCAGCAGGGGAGTGAAAAAGTAGGCATAAAAAGCAGTGAATTGTGGTGAGAAAGCAGTGCAAGGAACAGTGTGTGACCAGAACGTGCACTGAGCAAAGACCTCTAATCAACTGTAGAGATAGGTGAAAGTCATAGTTATCGAAAAACTGAAGAATGTGGGCTTGCAAAAGGGAAGAATCTAACAAACGCTGCATACTTTCAGTGATAGTTATATTAACATTGGCATTTATAATTAGGTGCTGTGCTAAAATATTTTCTTTAGTATTCTGCTCTCTTAGCCAATGACTGTGCTCATTGTGTTTTTCTTTGTAAGAATGTGTTGATGATACAACATACGCTGTTAGAACCGATTCTGTGCTTTGTTAAACATTCAGTGTTCATGTACCATTTCAAGCAAACCTGGTTAGAGTTTCTCAAGTCTACAGTCATATGACTGTGCGGCATCGTATAGATTCTTTAATTTCACTCTTAAAAATTGATACTTGCCAAGTTTGTCAAAAATCTGACTGCAAGAAATTCTAAGGGGATGGGGGGGGGGGCTAGGTATAGATTTTGTCAATAGTGAGATGTTCAGTAGGATTTTACTCTAATAAAATCTGAAAGCTCAAAGTTAATTCTATTTCTTGCCATATTGACACTGTACGTTTATATTTTTATTGTTGCAGAGGAGTTCAGTGTCACGTTTGTTCAAGGCTACTGACAAGAAGGCTAGGAAAACAAGGTTACGTCTGCAGAGGTTGGTATTCCTGCTATCCTCACCTTCTCTGTGTTAAATGATTTGAAAGGAGGGATCACAGCGCTCGTGTTTTTTTGCACAGTTTTGGTTACAGAGCTGACAATACTATGTGCCTCCTGTTCTTATACCAAGGCATCTTGAATAATTTCAGGTTGTAACCTGCTCTGCCACAAGTCTTGCCATGTGAAAACAGAAAGTGTATGTAACAACAGCTCTGTGGCGACCATGCAAATGTAAGTATGAATTACACCGACGTTTGGCACAATGACATTGACATGCTAAACAGTGGGAAAAGGTCATTTTCTAACCTCTATTTCCCCTTAAGACTATAATCATTATATTATGAGTGCACATAAAAATCTGAGCACTTAGATTTGGTGGCAGTGTTGATCTAGTTCTAGCAATTTCGGCATCAAAATATCTTACTTCATTGAGACATTCCTTGAGCCCGGCGTTCGCTTAAAAGCTTAAAAAAGTTGGCCAGTTTTCTTGTGAACACAATTCAAAGGCCAACTCAAAATCTATATTTCATTTAAATTCTGATGGTATCTCGTCACTTATTTTATGGCGCTCACTTTATCGAGCAAAGAATGGTAGACTGGGCATATTGGCTTGGCATATTTTGAAGTGTGAGGCACGATAACGACAACGAAAAAGTCATACACATGCATGTAGCACCTGCAGCCTTCAAAGTATAGATAAGTGAATGAATGATTGCCTGACTGGCTAACTGAATAAATAAATCAATGAACAAATGAAAATGAAATGCTTTTTAATTTTTTAGTATAAATATACATATTCAATAGAACACAGGCTCGAGACTTAAATATCAAGTTAGCTCACACTCCTCAGGCTGGTTAATTATACTTCAGTTGTACACAAAAAAATCAAGAGAGTATAACTAAATGTGGCAGGTGACATGGCAGCAGTTTTCTCAGACAAAGGAATAATAGGACATATTTGGAGAGTGACTGTATGAAGCATTGATTGTTATGATCAAGGAATGTGTAATAGAAACTTTTTATGCAAGAATAGTGTAAGAAAAATTGTACAAGATTGCCTTTGTGTTACTCACAACACCTCTGCTTGTTTATGGATAAATAAAATGAACTCAGTAATTTTTATGTGTCCTTCTGTGCACTTAATGTACACATAGTTACAAGATGTTTAAGCTGATCTAACTATTTGCATCTGTACTGATACTAATGTCCATTCATTTGTACTTTATGTTTGGTAAGTATATATATATAACTATAGTACTTACATGTGTATATAGCTAGGTATACTATCGTAGCTTTCAAAAACATTTCCGTACTACTGGTGCTTATTTAGAGTTATTAATATTGTTTGTAAACTATTCTACATGTTTTTACTCCAATTAATTTGACTAGCTGTTTTTTAACAAAGGTGTACACTTTCTTTTCACAGGGATGTAAGTTGAATATTCGTTGCATTTTATCAATAGGTGTAAATATCATTAAGAATAAAGAGAAGTTTGATATGTGATGTGCAAAATAATACGAACATTTAACCAGTGTTGTTTCTCTGTCATTATCAGATTGCCCGTGTGCTCAGATTTGGGTGCACGTTAAAGAACCCCAGGTGGTCTAAATTTCCGGAGCCCTCCACTACGGCGTCTCTCATAATCATAGAGTGGTTTTGGGACGTTAAACCCCACATATCATGTCATTATCAGAGCTCCCAACTCGCAACAGCGAGCATCAATGAGTAACAATGCATTTAAATTTATTTCGTGATGCAGTGCATCATGTAGTATATAGGAATGCAATACTGGTGATTAATTATATCTGTTATATTTAAGACTGGCTTGATTTGGCTTTAATGTTGATACCATGGGCTCAGAGTTTTTTTTTCTGAAACATTTTATGTGTTTTTTTTTTAATAATTGAGAACCACTGTTCATGATTTACGACTGTGGGGGAAGGTGGTAGCTTGTTATCCACAGTTTGACAGTGGTATATTTTATTGAAGTTGTAGCTTGGATACCATGGATTATAAGAAGTTTAAAGTGAGGCTGGATACTTACCTCAGATGAAGCGCAAATACTAGAAACTATTGTGCTCTTTCTTGATGTCGTTTGACATTGTGGTTGACAGTAGGCTGCCACTGTATGTATGGGTCACTACATTATTTTAATGCTAGTCTTGGTAATACAAGTTTTACTATCCAAGAATAATTCTGTCGAGGTAAGATGAGGACAATTACCTCAGCTAATGTTTTTTAAGATTGTGACGCCATCAAGATCACCTGAATAATTCTTTTGGAAGCTAATTGTGTATCTGCATTTGTTCTTATTTATTTACAAATACTGCAGACCCTCCTTGGGCCCAAGCAGGTGTGGAAATATCATTAAAAAACAATACCAACAATAAAAGTTACAACTGTCAATAACATTAGTCATAGAGGAAATCTAAACTACAATCAACAAGCAAAAATAAATAAATACATATGCTTTGCAATAACAAACATAAAACATTATAAGTGATAAAAATGCACATACAATAATTCAACACATGATGTAAATTAAACACTATGCATAAAAAAGCGAATGCAAGAATCAACTGCCACTAAGCTCTTGTAATTTATGTAATTGAGTATGAACTTACTGTTTTGATAAAAATGAAAATTTTAGAAATATATATATTTCTTAATGTGGTGCCGCAAGGGCAAATTAAGCATATATGAAGACAGTATTTCTTATTTTGCATGTGTGTGCACACATATGGTTATAGAACAGATATCTTGCTGTGTTATGTTATACCTCTATCTTTCTTTCTATTGTATTTTTGTAGGTATGCGTTTTCATTTTTCTTTCGGGAGTCTGGAATCTGCTGGGAGAAATGCGCATGAGTGATTTGCGTCCTGAGGCAGGCTTACCTTTCGTTACCTGCACTTCTGGCCAATATGCAGCACGCTTACTTAAATATTAGTAGTACAGCAACTATTATTTTGCACTTGTTAATATATCATGTTGGTTTTTGCCAAATATTGATGTGGCTTATCAATGTTTATAATTATAGTGTTTGCCATGGGGAATATTTGTGATGCAATCTGATGTATTTTCACTACGTACATGCTTCATATTTATGGTAGATATAGGAGTGTACAGCTTCAGTATTTTTTATGATCAATAGCAAATATTTTCAAAACTCATTGCATGACCTATGGTAATTTTTAGTTTGTCAGTCGGGTTTGTTGTAAAGGCATGTTTGGTGTTCCCAGTGAAGAAAACTTACACAAGAAGGTAATTTTTGCTTTAATATCTACAAGTAATAGTTGCAAGCTTTTTTTGATTTTGAATTGCTGTTTCTTGCTCAAGTATATTAAACATACAATTGCAACTTGGAATGCCCAGCTTCAACATCAAACTGCTTATAAAGGTATATTATAAAGGTATAAAGGTATAAAGGTATAAAGGTCAGACTATTGTAATGTCACTGGTAGAGCTAAGTAAATTAGACAACAGCAGATTGTTTTTCCTGCATTGTTTTATTGTTTGATATGCTTGCATAATACTACTTAGACACAGCTAATTTGCGGCTGCTACCTTGCCCTTTTAGTATAGTTTTCATGCTCTCTGTGCGCATTATTTCCATTTTATTGAATGCTTAATGCTAGCTGTTAAAACATGAAATTAGCGAAAACTGTGTGTGTTCATAATGACATGTCTCAAATGATGCTGCAATGTTTTTGTGAACTACATGAGTCTGAAAAGCATAGCTCTCATTGAAACTACCAGTGTCATTTAAGTTGGATTCTAATATACTCCGGTGTTTTATTTATTTATTTTTTGGGTTGGGGGAGAGATAAAGAAGGTGCCTCAGCTTTAGCATGCTACTACATATATGGGACTTTGGCATACACTGATTTAATATTATTATTATTACTTTTTTTGTAATGGTATTTACCTCCTATCACAAGATATGAGGTGTACTTTTCCAGAGGTGATTTTGATTATTCAGTATTTTAGGGAAATGTGCTAAGTTATATTGGATGGCAAGTAATTTAAAATATACAAAATAATTGAAGAATTGATGTTCTTGTATAGTTTACTGTAGACATATACTGATAAAAGATTGTTTAAATGAAAAAACTATTTCTCTTAGCACAAAGGGTAGGTTGAAAATTGAGTTGTCTTTTGTGTGCTGCATTTATTCTTCCTTTCTTTTCAGTTTATGAGTTTTTTCATCTGTTGGCTTTGATGTTTCAGGGAACCAGTGGAAGACCTGCATCCACCGCACATGAAGACAAGTTGATGCGAGTAATGAGAAACTGCTGCATAAGAACGTGACATCTCGCAAGACTTTCTAAACTGCAGAGCACAAAGTTTATTTGATTGTTGTCGTGATGTGTTAAAATGAATTGCCTTGTTTTACTGCCCTCCACTTCACTTGTGGTCCTTTAGATTTCTTACCAGCAGCTTTGTACGCAGCCTTCAGGCAGCTCCCAAATATCGACGCAAAGCATTATGCGAAGTGCATATTTCAAGGTTGCTTACTAAGATCGTAAGAATGCTTTGATCAAATTTATCCATTTTCTTGGGGACAAAAACACAAGAGATTTGTTTTTCCTGTCAAAATAATAATGAACTGAAATACATGTTTGGAGCTGAACATCACATGATCAGACTGCTTCTTGGTACTATGCAGTGTCTTGACTAGAACAGAAGTTTTTGTAACATGTTTGGTAAATACGACACATTTTGATGTATGCCAACCAGATAACCCACGAATGCCACCAGGGAAGACATTCATAACATTACAGATAGTATCAAGAGGGCATCAGGTGGCGTTTCTCACCAGCTACCACTGCTTGCGATGCAGGGTTCCTCTTTTATTTCACAGAACTTTCACCATGTCATCCTGATTTCACCTTGCAAGAACCAGGCTGGTATTTACGGCTGCAGCACATTGCACGTACTCCCTTGTGTGATTGCAATGTGAGCTATCTTGTTATTATGCGACAATCGACACTCTTCGAGTGAAACAAAATCTGTGCCGCAAGCGACCGAGCCAATGGGAGGCAGTTCACTTTTCATCGAGTTGGAAGCCATCAAAGGAATTTTGTGCTCGCCACTAGCTTTTATGTGCTTGACAGGTTTCTTGTATGCCAATATTTTTTTTAAGGATCGACTACACAAATTTGTGTGATGACATACCTGAGACAAACAAGCAGTTGCTCATGACTGCCATCAAGTCATAGTCGTGCACACAATGTTTTCCCATTAGACATATTCACACTCATTGCCCTTTACAGGTGCTTGCCTAGGCCTGTAATGTCTGGCATTAAATGAGCAGTGTGGGGACACGCATTTGTCAAGGAGACTTGAAGCAGATTCGAAATGATAGTGCAAGCAATATGTGCAGTGCAATAAAAGTGTTGAAAATTTACTAGTTGAAGCATATTACGATGTATTCTTGATATATATATATATATAAACGGATATTGATGTATGTATATAAAGATGGCACGCTTTTTAGTTATTTTAATATGACCACATCTCGTATACGTTTCACTTTTTGTATGGATGTTTACGTGTGTGCTTACATGTGTTGAGAACAGTCCAGTGGAGTCAGGTGCAGCCTTAATTTTTTTTTTTCATTCAGTGGAAAGGTTTTGGTAGATGTAATTATTATATTAATGTGAGATAATTATTGCCGAATAGCTCCTATTATTTGAATTGAATAAAAAAGTAGAAGGCAATCGACTAATTTAAACACTCATTGCAAGGAGAGGGTATATTTTTGGAAAGTAGTATTATTCGAATGCAGCTCTCTGTGTGTATAAGCAGGTACACTTGCACGATTAGCAATACTTAAAGTATCACTGTGGTAAAGGTGAAATTATGATGCTATAGCAAATCAGAGACTTCAATATTGTTTGTATTGAGGTTATGTTAGTGATTTTTCTGGATATATGCTTGTCACTTTATCACCAGCTGGAGCTCGTGGCTGGACTTCGTTAGTGAAAAAGGCATATATAATGAGTGTGTGTTGCTAAAAACTGTTGTACTTATAAATTTTCTTTTGTGGAAGGGCTATGCAAATGCTGAGCCTCGTTCATTGTGGTCTGATTGAACATTGTGTTTTGCTGAGTTGTGGAGTATGCAGTGTTTGTTGATGTGACCATGCAAAAAAAAAAACTATTGCTTGGTTTAAAAACTTATATAATGATCCTTTAAGAACACTTAGTTCTTATATTGTAGTTGATAACATGATTATCTATAAACGTTTAAATATGGGAAGTATACCAAAAGCATTGGAAAGATATGTGTATAGTAGCAATATACGTAAAATAACTCCGTCAGACATGCTGGAATGCTAGTTTTTCTTATATATTGGCACATTAGCAAAAAAATCTCTGCACCTGGCTTGAAGAGAAGTGCCTGTAGAAAGAATAGCTCACGTTTTAGTCATTGCAGAGTTATACAAGCACAGGCTTTGATGATGCACTCTTTCTAAAGATACTTGCCTAAGAAAGCACGGGAGCTCAAACGAGACATGAAAAATAAAAATATACGAGACGAACTTGCATAATGTATTGGTCGTGCATTGATCGTGATACTACAGTCAGACTTATTACAAAGTTTGTGCTGCTACCATGCTGTGATGCAAACACAGGGAGGAGCAATGTAAGTAATATTTATGCTTAATCCTTCAGCATTTTTTCTAGTCTTGAAATGTAAAACAAAAATGCCTTATCCACTACAGTAGCTATGTAGCTTTATCAAACAGGCCTCGAAATACGGATCTGAAAACATCATTATAAGTACGGAAAACAAGGAAGCTGCCAATTACAAAAAGTTGGTCGTACTTGATGGCATTTTAGTGGCTTCTGAAAGGTTGGAAATACTGGTCAGAATTTATTTGTGCGAGTAAGCATGCACCTAATGTGCCAGAAATTAATTAAACAGCTTGAGAAAAGCAGGATTTGTGGGAAGTGCAGATATTATAAATAACAAATAAAACCTAATAAAAATACACTTAGTATTGTGCTATCAATGTTCAAGCATATAGAGGCACTCATGATGGTACCAAATTTCTGCTCAGGGCACAAATTTACTCTGAAAGAAGTTATATGTTCAGGCTTTGCTAGAAATAGCTGGTAACTTTTTTTCTGTTTGGGAACAATTGCTATAATTTTTCATTTCGTTGTTGCAGTCGACTGCTTTTTAGTCGACGTGCATTAATGCATTGCATTTTATGAACAAAAGAATGTGTGAGTGCTATTTTAGGAGCTTGTTGATGTTGCTCGCATGGTAAAGAGATGAAGTTTCAAGAGAATGTTACATAACTATCTATGCTGCTTTGTTAATGGTTACAAAAGTAAGTTGTTGCACTGGTGCATACCACGCTGTCACTTTGCTTTCTCAAAGTGTATACTTGTGGAAAATGTTGCGATATCTTTCACAGCCTGTAAATGTTCGTTAATTTTTTATTTCCAATGGCCATATGATACTTATTTCTGTGAGGTGTGTCAATATGTCAAGTGAGCTGTGGTGTGATCTTTAATGCCATCTCCGGTCACCGGAAGAAATTTCTTGTGTGATTTTTCCTTTTGGTACTTCTACATCGAACGAGTTTTGTCGTGTTCGATTGAAATAAATAAGTAGGTTTTCATTTACTCATATGACTGATATGCTTCTTTGCCACATTTCTTGGAACCCATAAATATTTTGAAAGTATCTTTTGTACTGCATGCGTCATATTAGCCTTGTGCGAATATTCTAATGATTAGAATATTTGAACGAATAGTAGAGTATTTGAATTCGCTTCGATTGGAATTTAAAATATTGAAGATTTCGAAGTATTCGTAATGAACGAATAAATGTATATTAATCCCCATGTAACGTCATGTTAAGGTAGCTTTGCTGCAGTGTTGAAGTGCTAAGCGGCAAAAGCATTTTATAAAAAAAATGCGTTTTGCCGCGAAGCCCCCTTCGAGTTTAAAGGGGCCTTGCAACAGTTTTGATCATGGTCAGAAAACGCTCCTGATCGGTAGTCGAGGCTTCTGAGAACACGCTAACCAAATATTACATCGTAGCACGCGTCCTTCAATTCACAATAAATTCTCAAAGCCAGCTGAAAATTGCTCCCTTCTTTCGGAAAATGACAGCACAAGTTCAAAAATCACTCGTCACAGCCATTGCATCAGCCGGTGGCTGATTTGAAAATGGCGCGCTCGGTCGTCATTGGAGCCACAACGGGAGGCCGCGACGTATCCACCCTGCGCGCGCGATTACACTGAAAAGCCGCGTACTCAAAAAAAATAGGTGCTCAAGGTCACGAGATGCGCGTGACGTGTTTTCTTTCCCCGTGCCACCCCTCCCTGCTTAGTTTGCAGCTCGTCAGGACGAAAGAAGAGACGATGCGATTGCAGCGTGCGACAAATCTTTGCAACTACGCGTGTACTAGATGGATTAAAGAAGAATTGCGGTGGTGGATTTCTGATGCAATAGGCTTCTTTAGTGAATTCATTCCATGGCTACTTGAGAGACTGTTGCAAGGCCCTTTTGAATGAACATATTGCCCTAAAAACAATTCGTCTGTTTATTAAGCTTAAAAGCTTGTTATGACGACTAATATGCTCTAAGTACAATGAATTTTAAAATGTTACGCATTCTACAGGTTCTGGCTGGCATCCTAACGAAAGTCCAATCCTGCTACTACTCAAAGCTGTTTCGCCTTCTTCTCAACGAAAAAAAAAGAGGCATTTGCATATCGGCCTTACTTCAATGTATAAAAAATATGTGCAGGTTAGCTGCGTCATGATAAATATGTCCATTTTTTTTGTATGCCATTTATACTATTCGAATTTGATTCGGAATTATTTGACCGAAATCACTATTCGCTTCGAATTCACTTCGAACCTAAAATTCTCTATTCGCACAATACTAGTTATTCTGTCTTTGATACAAGATAAGTATTTGACAATTTTACTTTGAGTTCATATGTTTCTGACCGGCTGGAATATCGACCTCAGCGACTTTAATGTTTGTTATAATATATTGGCCAGCTTGATCCAAGACTAAGATCTACATGTTGCCGGCGCTTCCATATTGGCGGCCTGGCTGAAGCGAATCGCGGATGCCGCAAGAGTTCGCCGATGAGTTAAATGCACATTAAAAATAACAATAGTTATTGGGAGTTTAACGTTCCAAAACCAGGCAGGCATGCTATAGAGATTCTAGAACTACGGAAGAGCAAGAATATTGCATATTTGCAAGCGTCTATAAAAGATGAAAACAGGAAAACCTTTCGAAGGGGCCTTCATCCAGGGTTATACACGAATGGCGCCTACTTTGCTAGCGATAACTTGAGTAAGAAAAAAGTGCTTACTCAGCAGTTAATATCCCGAAACAAGTGAGAAAGAGAGATCAAAGTTTAACATAGGCACACCTTTGAAGAAAGCAGAACAAAGAAAGTGACCCTTGCGACAAGCTATAGCAGGATTACATCAAGTCGAAATACACGTGCCAAATCGAGCAACTATATATGAACTCCCTCGAAATAGCTTGCTAAATCAAAAGCGATGGCGTGAAAGAAAAATAAATCATATTTATAAAGGCAAAGAAGATAGTATTAAAACAAACTTGTACCAGGTCGCGTACACACAGAGTGGTAATGCGCAAACCATGGAGTTAGAGCTGTCAAATCCGCAAAAAAAAGTGGCATAAAGCTGGCGGAACTACACATCCCTTTCGGTCTCGTATTTTTTTCTAGGGTTTAGAACAATTGTTTTTCTAAGAGGCTATTGAAAAGCATGCAAAGAAATAACGAATACTGTAAGTGCAATGGTTTTCACGGAATAACTATTGCTTGCATGGATACGCAAATTCTGCTATCTTCCTTGAAAGAGTTGCTTTTGGCCCCATCAGAAGGTTGGCCGTCTTATAAAACGAAAACGATTTCTTTTGACCTGGAAAAAAGTTCCTCATTGCTATCTGTCGCAGAGCTTTCAGCACCTTGACGTCGAAGGAAAAAAAAATCCCCATGAGAAAGCGCGCCCGCGTCCACAAACCTTTCTGCACGTGATAATCGCGGTGATAGTGATGAGGTGGACCATGCATTCCTTCAGGAAGAAGAAGGGATTGATATATTTAAGAGGTGAATCCACCTTTCTGATGCTGCAGGCAAGGTTGTAGGCTTCAGACTGTGAAAGCGTTAGCCCTTTAGAGAGCGGGAGCAGCCCACCCCACAAACGCTAGACACAAATAAAATCTGAGAAAACATTTTTTTTTCTAAATACAGGTCACCAGAGTGAAGTTTTGCTGCAGCAAAATAATTAAAACTGTGCATTTACGCACAATGCAAGCTGTTATGACGACCATCAATTGCGCTGAAGTGAAAACACACAAGCCATTTTGACGTGTTATATCTCGAGAACAAAGCCAGTGAAGATGACATAAGCGATCTTCGATAAAAAAAATTGGTGAATTTGATACCGGAGTCTTTTTAATGTAGTCATTTAAATGAGATTATTGAAAAACTTGATTTTTAACTAATTTTTTACGCTTCTTGTAGTAAAGCCATCTTTTGTAGATGTATTGCTAATACTTTTATGTCTATACTTGACACCGTCTTGAAGTTTCTGCATGAAATAGGAAACGTGCTAAGGTGCATTAAGCTTGGCAAACCTTTTTGATTTGGGTCGTGTTTGCCATTTTCTCACAATTTATTTAGATGCGAAGCAGCTCTTCGATTAGCATGTGTAACGCTGTCCGTCTGTGTCTCCGTGCGAACGCGCCGCACCGCGTTCCTCCCGCCGCAGTTGTTGGAGCGGTGCCAAGTAGGTCAAGCCGCAGCTGCGCATTAACGTCACTCCCTCACCCGCAGCAGCTGCTGGTCCCGGCACACCTAGTGGGTGTTGCTCCCCCACCCTTCGCAACACACTTCTCTCTCGCTTCACCCTCTTCACCGCCCGCAACGCTCGACCGCAAGTCGAGTAGAAACATCCGTTCGGCTTGTTTATATACGAAACCGAACCCGCCTTTCATGTCTGCGTTTCGAAAAAAAAAAAACGTTTACCGAGTTTCGCTTCTAACCGTTCTTACAGCACCCGCGTCAAAGCCCGTTTCAGCTGGGTCAACGGCGTGCGTACCGCTGCTGCTTCGCTTTCCATCATGGTTCCCTTCGGGAAGACGGTCAATAATTTTTTGTATTTTGAGGACAGCATAAAGAAAGCATGGGAAAAATTCATTGTACTGCGTAATAAAGCTAATAGCGAACGTTTGCGACACAACGTACGTTTGTAGTACTCGTTAGATTCGGTCGTGAAATCCAAAAATATTGCAATGAGGAAAAGCGAGATGCCCGCTCCGCCACCTCCAAAATATTTTTTTTAGCACGCGGCGAGGGTTTCTCGGAAATAAAATTTTCGGTTTTGCGCACATTGAACGTGCCTACATAACATATAAAAAACCTAGGCAAAACAAAAATATTGACCGGACATGCATGGCATGTATCTCGTTCAATCAACTTTCGCACTTAGACATTAGTCATAATTTGAAATTTTGAAGTTTGAAGTTTACTTAATTTATTTCTGATACAGAAAGAGGAGTAAGAGCTAAAGGCCGTATTGCCTTGCAGAGGTCCTACCCCCATGCGCATTCGGCATGCGTGTACATGTTTGCATGCGATACAAACAATAGAGCAACCAGAAAAATCAAAAACATGCATGTACATATTTGTCACTGCAAATAAAGCATTACAGGTAGACATCATACATGAAAGCTCTTCATGAAAACAAACATATCATACAGACACTCCAAGAACCTATACGCATTAAATTGTGAACCTTCAAATTGTAGCACAAACTGTATATGCGGTACACGTAGAAAATTAGACAGATATATTTTATTGATAAGTTATCGTGGAATGTAACAAAAAATTCCTTATAATTTTTTTAAAGCGGGGTGCATGAAAATCTATATGATGTTCAACAATGTTCAATAGCCGGGGTACTTGATACTGAAGGTCCTGACATGATGCGGAACTGAGCTAGCAGAACAAAGCCACTGATCAGCAAAGAGTGCAGATAAAGGTAGCATGCATGCATGCATGCATGCATGCACGCACGCACGCACGCACGCACGCACGCACGCACGCACGCACGCACGCACGCACGCACGCACGCACACACACACACACACACACACACACACACACACACACACACACGCACGCACGCACGCACCAATACACACACACACGAGGTGAGGGCTCGGTTAAAAGTAGCAACTCCTCAATCTATAAGACAACCAAACGTAAAACTTTATCACAGCTGTCAACTATGGATAACCCATATTGCAAGGTACTATGTATTGCTTGTGGCATTTCAATATAACTTATGATTTGGAAAACAATTAACAAAATGAAGCAACGTTCCATAAAAGCCTCACTGACGGAATTACAACTGCACAAATATTATACAGCACATTGTAGTTGTCACAGGGCAAAAAAAAAAAGCTGTGAAACAGTATATAAAGTAAAAATAGGGTGCACTTAAAAGCTAACTCTAGGATATGGATATAACATGATCACAGCTTTCAACTTAGATTTAACAGCACTGCACAGATAAATAATACATATCGTATTTCAACATCCGTGTCATCCCAGAAAACAACCAGTAAAACAAACCCAGTGACTGGCAAAGATTGTAGTATGACTTAAAAGTTATAACTATGAGTACGTAACTTGATCACTGCTTTCAAGTGAGAATGCGCCAGAGTACATATATCAATACAGTTTACGGTATTCCAACATCTCTTGTGATCCATAATTGTGATACACAATTAATTACACTCAGGGACGACACTGACGAGCAAATAGTTCAGCGAGAAATGGGGCTGAGAAAGAGATGAAACTCACAAATTGGCCTTTCATGTTTAATTGTAGAGATGTATGTGCACATGGCACATGTTATTTTTAAATACAAGTGTAATCGTACCATGAACCCTAAATAGAGCTATGTGATTGGGGCAGTGGATGTTATAAAAGACCACTTGCTACCCACATCATCTTCATGCAACAATGTGCCTAAAACTACATAGCTCTGTATTTGCACAGAGCTATGCAACCAATGCAAAACGACACAGCTCTGTATTTGCAAGAATTCACAGCACAACATGCATACACAAGAAGTTGTAGAGCCTAAGCCTCTATGCTGACTTCAGAATGACAGGACTGATGTAAAGCAGAAAATAAGTAAGATTTTGTAGCTTTCCAGCATTCAACTTCAGTTACAGAGCATGTTGACCCGAAGAACCCAAGTGGAATGCAACATCGCAACTTCTCGTTAGCCTCGTTCATTCGGCCCCACACGGGCGCTTAGTGGCTCTGATAGCCAAATCGACAATTTCTTGACCACATTGCGGAGCGAATTCACAGAATGAGAATGACGGCCAAATACACAAGATTGATACTCAAAAGAACAAGTTTTTGAGCTACTGGAATGGCACTAATGCCGTCCTCTTGCCCATACGCATAACAACCTGAGCGCATCTTCAAAACACCACTTGAGGATTATTTCAGTAACTTTTCTATCTATTTCCTTTCTATTATTCTCCCTTTCCCCCACCCCAAGTGTAGAGTAGCCAACCGAGCCAAGCTTGGTTTAGCTCCCTGCCTTTCCTCTCTCTCTCTCTCTCTCTCTCTCTCTCTCTCTCTCTCTCTCTCTCTCTCTATATATATATATATATATATATATATATATATATATATATATATATATATATATATATATATATATATATATATATATATATATATATATATATATATATATATATATATATATATATATATATATATATCTTTCAAAGCAACCGATGCGTGGCCGCTTCTTTACTGCAGGCTGCGATGCTACTTACGACTTTTCCTTCTTTTCATGCATGGTATTTAACACATACACCAAAGAAAAAGTCCTGTGTGAGGTCTCGTGTAGGTGTACTGCATCAAGCAACAGAGTGGTGACAGTGCCGAGACAGTGCTCGACTTTAACAGACAATGCTTGTTGACTGAAATTCGTGTATTTTAACAGTAATTAGACGCTATCGGTTATAAGAACAGCATTGAGTCCGAGTATAGTCTGAAAAAAGAAAATCGATATTAAGGCAGTCAAAATAACTCAATCATTCATGTTTGTAACGTTCTTCAAAAGTTTGACGCAGTGCCGTCACCACGTGTATTGTGTGCCCAATGCACTCATTAATGTTGAACGACCCGCTCTCACAGCTCCCACCAGTATAGACTCGACCCGGGCAATGAGTTGACTTTCCAGAGGTCGGGCCATGTGTCGGACGCAAAAGCCGATTCCTTCACGTTGGGAGCGGGCTGCTTCGAAGCACAGTTCTCAATAGTGGGCTGGTTTTCTTGGCTGCTTCGAAGCGTAATTCGCCGCAGTCGGTTGGTGCTGATGCATCCATTATCAGTCAGAACGTTGAGCAACTTGAAACCGATGCACCCATCAACAAGGCCGTTTACCTCCCGTCGTCTTTTACGATTTGCAGTCTTTCACTTTAACCATGCGCACAAACAACAAAGGACACTTACGCTGTATCTTTCCTTTTATTTTGTTGTTTACCAATAGTGCAAGTGAATTTGTATGTTGATTGATTCATATATATTCATTGTAACAATAACAGACCCTTTGTTATTCAAGACTGCAATTTCTCAGCAATGCTTGTAACTATACGCAGTTTCCATTATCTATCTTTGTCTTGTATGTGCTTGAATTCTCACTTATACATTTTTAGTTGACTTATGTTGCCTTCCTGATTTGCGCATCTGACACTTGTTTCTTTATTTTGTCTTTTTTTTTCTTGTTTGTTATAAATGTTGTACCCACCCCCTCTGTAATGCCCTACGGGCCCTGAGGGTATTCTAATAAATAAATAAATAAATATATGGGGTTTAACGTCCCAAAACCACCATATGGTTATGAGAGACGCCGTAGTGGAGGGCTCCGAAAATTTCGACCACCAGGAGTTTTTTAACCTGTACCCAAAGCTGAGCAAACGGGCCTACATCATTTTCACCTCCATCAAAATGCAACCGCCGCAGCCGGGATTCGATAGTACCTTAGCCACTAGACCACCACGGCGGGGTGAATTTGTATGTTAGTTGGAATGTTATTCTTTAGTGTTTATGAATGAACCTCACACAAATTAGGCCGTCTGCAATGACTCAAAAACTGGGGTCGACAGTATTAACAATAAATAAATAAATAAATAAATAAATAAATAAATAAATAAATAAATAACAGCGGCAATTATTGTTACTTGTGCCAGCGCATCACCTTACGTGCAGTCTTTGGTGCTTATCTGTTTATTTCGAACTGTGCGCAAAAAAGGCGACAATACAACTCTTATTATTATTATTAATGTCTGCGAAGCATAAGTTTCCGGGACAGCCTGCGCGGCGCTTCTAGTCAGGCAGAATAGTTTCTCGCACCTGTGATAAAAAAAGTTTGCGTTTGCTGGAAAATGCCACATTCAATCCCGCTGTGCATGCGCCCCCGATGCCCGACATGGAGCGCCATCTCATCGGGCTAAATAAAGTAATGCTCCCTATGCGAGAAATTGAAGTTTAAGGTTAAAAATATTTGCCTCATAATTAGCTGCGCTTGCTCGAAGCAACGAACTGAAGAGGTTGAGCAAGAAACCGATAAGCCCTACACATCGCACGCACAAGCAGTCTACTTGTCCGTTCCAGAAAGATTACCGATTGATTTTCCTCACCAGAATCTGGTTCGGCGCGCCTTGATTCAAAAATATTCGTCCCTCTCTGCCACGGATAATTTCACGGATAAGGCTGCGTTTCTTGAGCGCTGGGCGCCGTCACTTTCGATGACAAATATTTTGAACTACGTCCAACTTTCCTGATTTGCAAAAAAAATGTAAATAAAATGGTTATACCATAAATTTGCGATAGAGAGCCCTGCATCTTTCAGTATAAACTGCCCTCGAGTGAACTATTTAGAAGTCAATTAATTATTTGTTAATTTGTCGCGACCGTGTCATTTCAGCTGCGGAAAAGTATTTCTGCCTTGACATTGGGTTCATACGCGAAAATGATAGGAACATGACTGTCAGACTGTCAGAATTTTACATAAAAAAACCTGTGAGCGCCGCATTGTCGCACATCTCATTTCTCTCGCTGCAGCAACCGTCAGTTTGTGATGCCAGCACCGTACGCCATGGAATTCGCCGCCAGCCATATCAGTCGTGCTCGTAAAATGATCCAGCGTTAGCAGGTGTGAGAGCGGTCATCGACTCTTCGCGCCTGTGCGTAAACACACACGCCCCCCCCCCCCCCCCCTTCGAAGCACACATGCTCGCGAACACAACGCCTATTCAAACAAAGGTTGGCGATCGTATTTCTCGGGCCCGCTCGTGCGCCTTCTTTCAACGGCAGCAGCAGAGCCGGGGATTCCGTGCTATATCGGGCGGTGTCCGGCGCCGCCAAGTCTTTCCCAGCATTTTGTTGTAGCTTGCGCGCGCGCTTGACTCACGCGGCGACTCATACGTGACCAATGGCATAGCGGAAGTGCGGTGTTGTTCGTGTTATTACGTGTGTGCGCCGCTGCCCTTCTCGTTCCCCTAACGGGGCTCAGATAAACACAATCTTCAGAGCCTGCAGTATTTTCGCGGCGTTTGCAGAGCCTTCCTGCTACTTCAGATACGCCTTTTACGCGCTGTTAGAAAGTATGCAGCCAATTGTGTTTGAGAATGATAAAAAAAAAGAAATAAAGGAACGCGTGCGGCTAATTGGAAACGCAGCAGAACATGGCCTCCCCCGGCGTAAACACAACAGTGTTGTGCACCCAAAATGTCAGCACCCAAAATGACACCCAAACACAAAAGTGTTGTGCACCCAAACTGCGCATGTCTCCAACATGCGCAGTTTTTTTGTGCCCTTGTCGGCCTGTTAAAAAAAAAAACATGGGTGTTCACAGTCAGCGTCGTATAGCGCTTACAGGTGTACAAGTGCCCCAATACTTATTCACCTAAACAAGCCTCCAAACAAAATCTGTTTTATTAGCTAATCGGTGGTTTGTTTCTATCTTTCTCTCTTTTCTGTTTTTTTTCTTGGGAGGGGGAGGGTGGCTTGAAAGATAGAGATACTTTATCTATGTTCGTGCGCGCGTTTTTGTATGCGTGCATGCCAAATTGAAAAATTTCGGGAGTGTTTGAACACCCTACTCCCCTGTCTACTCGATATTTTACGCGCATACGTCATGGCTTTCCTCTTTGTTGACCAACATGTAACATTTGCTTGGGTGGCGTATTTTTCCTGGCAAAAGCGCTGCGTTATTTCTCGTTTGGTCAGTGCACACAAATATAATAAATTATTAATTAATTAATTACAAAATAATTAATTAATAAATAATTAATAAGTACTTGTATGTAATGCTGGAAAACTATGTAAGTAATAAGCAGAAAAAACAAGCGACTTATGCGTAATTAGGGGCTGGTTTTTTTGCATCCGGTATATGGTTCGAAGCACTACATAGATCCGTTTTACGCATTCGTCGTTCTTAGGTAAACAATACGCTGCTGTTGATGAAACAGAGCAGTTCATTTTAACGTGCTAGTCTCCTACCATGATATACAGAGAACTAACGATCATTTTCAACACACACAACTGCGATTGCCCTTTGATAGCATGATCTCGATCGGCATTGCTTCTATACTATAATATAGTAAAGCATGGTCATTTGATCTGCGAGGGTACTCAGCATTACATAAAGGTAAACACACTTAATTTAATTAAACCGTTGTAAATCACCCACAGCGAAGACGCATGAATCGTAGTATATAGTATACACGACTTTTGCTAAATTGTATAGAATAACCATCTGCAAAGCGTTGGAGAAGGCAAACTTTACGTTTTCACTTAATCAGCACATAAGGCAACTCGCTTTTTAAATACATGTTTTATCGCTGCCGAAACGACTACCAAGTGAAACGCTTTCTTGTTTCCGTATAAAAGAATAAATATAAATAAATATTCGAGAGGCGCAGTTGCCAGCTTTACGTGACGCTGGCCGCCTTCTTCAAATTTTTCAACGGCTGCCTCTTCGCGCCATTTTCTTCTCTTGGCTTACGAAACGATTGTTGGCCTCAAGTGACACTCTTGACATCTTCTCGCTTTGAACGCAACCTCGGGTTTCCGGCTAACCAGCGTTGACGCGCCCACACAGAACGTGTGCACCGTTTGTCTCGGTGGGCAGGAAATCCTGTCCCACACCTATCCGGCTGAGTCCCGAAATAAGCACCCGCTCAGACCGGACCCGCAGAGGTCCGTGTCAGGAGTTTTCATTTATTTTTAAGTTATTATTTTGTTCTGTGAGAACCGGTCGCTTACAATCCTAAAGCTGAGTCGTGTTTTTGCGCAGTGGGACAAATATGACTCATCTCACGAAGTCACGTGTTCGTATACATGCGCAGTTCATCATGTTCTGTGTCCACGCTGACTCGCTTTTCTGTAACAGAGAGGACAGCGCGATGAATCGCCCGTTAGAACAATCTGAATATTTATGTCTTCCTATTTCTGGCGGCTTGCCCCTGTCGTTACTTAAACAGCAGTTCGTAGTATAGCAGTGTAAAAATTAACCTCCCCATCTCAGTATATTCTTTCTCCCTCTCTCTCTTGGGAAGTACTCAAGGCAGCATTTTGGGCGTTTTTGTAATGCTGTGACTTTGTTCTTCCAGGGGTGTTCCTTATTAATGGCGATGCCCCGCCGCGGTGGTCTAGTGGCTAAGGTACTCGGCTGCTGACCCGCTGGTCACGGGATCGAATCCCGGCTACTGCGGCTGCATTTTCGATGGAGGCGGAATCGTTGTAGGCCCGTGTGCTCAGATTTGGGCGCACGTTAAAGTACCCCAGGTGGTCGAAATTTCCGGAGCCCTCCACTACGGCGTCTCTCATTATCATATGGTGGTGGTTTTGGGACGTTAAACCCCACACATCAATCAATAAATCAACCAATCAATCAACAAAATAAATCAATCAATGAATCAATAGATCAATCAATCAATCAATCAATCATTTTTTATAGTGATGCTGTTTGATCTTGGCTAGTCGCGAACAATGAGCCGGCACGTGCTTCCTTCATTCCCTTGTTGCTCTTCTGTTTCGCTTCCATAACACGTGCGCTGATTTGTTCCCCGTGGAATGCAAAAAAAAACTGATGGTAAAGGTAGCACATACAGAGAAAGAAAGAGTGAAAAATATAAATAAAGAAAGAGATAAATTCTTGGCGTGGCGGGATTCAAGCCCCGTGCCCATAATCCGAAAGTGAGCGTTCTAAACACTCGGTCGTCAAGACGTAGCCTTGTATGGCGAAGCCGTGCATAGTATTCCATAGCAAGGGGACGGGAAAGGGAAGCGATGGTGAGGGGGCGCTGATTTGTGCGGCGTGGGATGCAATAACTCTGATGGGCATGAAACCGAGGGCCCAAGAACGCAAGAACGAGGGCCCAACACTGAACTAACGAGAACGTCAAGTGATTCGAGTCGCATGACTAAATGCTATCGGATTTTAGTCATGTGACTAGACGTTGCGTGATGATACTTAGTTGTACGAGTGCTTACGTCATGAAACAATCTTATAGTCACGCGACTGGCTCCATGATATTCTGTTACCTTTAGCCACGAGATGTTACGTCATTTTAGTGGAGCGACCAGATGTTGCGTGATGCTGTGTGATTTAAGTCCCGTCATTTGTTAAGCGTCACTTTGTTAAGCGCGCCGTTAAACAGTGCCACCCCGAGGGTTGCCTTAAGTTACAATGAAGCGGTCGCAACATCGCGGCCCTGCAAATTGGCTACAAAGAGGCTACAAATTCTTTTCGCAAGTTGTGCTAAGGTTTTGTCCGGATTGTCGCCTGGTTGGGCGTGTGTTCGTCGGAGTTTAATGAAGGAAAAGGGAAGCGTGTGGCAGTTGCGAAAATCCTTTCGATTCCTCGCGTGGCTTAGTTGCCGATGAATTATTGTAACCATTAGCTCATCAAATCATCAAATAAGTAATACACTCACACACACACACACACACACACACACACACACACACACACACACACACACACACACACACACACACACACACACACACAACACACACACACACAACACACAAACACACACGCACGCACGCATGGGTGCAGATGTAAAAGGGGAAGGGGGTGAGATGTTTGTTTCCGGTAAACGTTAAAAGTTCGCCATGATGTCATAGGATTTGAGAGTGCCGACATTGTGAAGAATCTTAATGGCTGAGAAAGAATCGTGTTTCACCGAAAAAAATGACAGATATGCTTTGGCATTCTTGACTGCAGTTAGTCATAAATCGATTACATATTTAAAAAAGAAAGCTGAATTCAACGGTAAAAGAAACTCAGTTGTCAGCGCTTTAAAGTGCTTCGTTAGAGACGAAGTGAAAAATACGTTCATTAGAACAAACAGACAAGAAGGCGAATGATAGTAAGGTGATATTGTTTGTAGTGATTATGATCTAAATGTGAATGAAGTAAAGTGGACCAAAAGATAACTTGGCGCGAAACCAAACCAAACCTGCGACCTCCGCATAATCCATCCGATGCTCTACCAACTGAGCTACAGCGGTGGCCATCTCCCCGTCTACTTTGTGATATATATATATATATATATATATATATATATATATATATATATATATATATATATATATATGAGGGAGAGAAGTGTATACCTAAGGGCTCGTATTTCCGTGTTTTAACACAATATTAATGAGATATAACAGACAGTAATGCCAAGGAATGTACAGGGGAAGTTATTAGAACCAATGTAATGTAAATAAGAAGAAAGAAGAAAGAAAAGTGGATGAAAAAATTACCAGCTGTGAGCAGGAATCGAACCCACGACCTTCCAATAACGCGTTTGATGATATATATATATATATATATATATATATATATATATATATATATATATATATATATATATATATATATATATATATATATATATATATATATATATATATATATATAAACGTGAGAGTTTTTAAGCCTGGGAACCCCACTAGTAGTCATAAAGGCGAGTGTGGAACACTGCTTTTGTTTCTGCTGGTGCCACAAAGCGCGTGACCTTTTCACAAGCAAGCAGCTTAAACGGAAAAAGGTCACAATAAATTTCTTTTACTTGACCCTTCCGCCACCTTGCGTGATTCCCCAGAACTCATCTGTAACTAACACGTGTGTCTACGCCAGTATACACAAAACATTCTCACATTGCTGAAAATAGAGAAGAAGAAAAAAAGCACCACAGCATAAGAAGATTAAGCATCGTATTTCACGAATGTTATCCAAGCTTTCCTTTGTGTTTATACTCGGACGCACGCGACGCCGAACAGCTGCTATTTGGCAAGGTCAGTTGCTACACGGTGGGACGTATACAATAAGGCTTGACTAAGGCATAATATCGAAGTAATCCTTTCGAAACGGAGGCCTTGGACATCACAGCGTGGTACAGCTTGGTAGGGCTTTGCACTACAAATTATGATGGCGCGCAGTGGTGCTCCTGGTTTACTTATATTATTTTGTCTTGTATCTTTTTGCTGACCATACGCATGAAAACTAGGCTAATCTGTGACCTTGCTTGCTTCGAAAAGCTATCGCTATCTTAACTACCCTCTCATTCAACTCGCTTCAACGTACCGCATAAGCCCAATAGTGCATCGTTGAAGGGGAAGATAAATGCTTTAAACACCGTAGGAGGCGAAGCGACTGGTCTTTTCTTTTACAGATTTGTATTGCCACTCTAGGTGACATTAAAGGGATCCAATTGCATTAAGAGTACCCTAAGAAAAAAAAGCAAGGAAAGTGATATTCTTCTTATTTTTGTTGTTGTTGTGACAGTCACACCTTTTCGTAGAAAAACAATGCATGCGAAGGAAAGGTGCACGTAAACACGCGGAATGACGACGCGTCGACACCACGTGGAAATCGAAATGGTAATAAAGCACATTGTAAATTTCATACGGTAGTTTTTACAGCGTTGGTGCCCCACCGTGGCCTTTTCTGGCAGCATGAGTCCGCGACAGCACACACCGATAGATGCCTCGCCCATCCACTACCTTTGTTCCTTCGGGAATATCGGTGGCCGTGTACGATCATTCGGGGTCTGGGCCAGCAACGTCCACGTAGTAGGCACCCGTCTACTGACCATATTGCAGCTCCAGCATTCGAGTGCGCGCTTCACGTCATGTGGTGTGTTCATATCTGTCCACTCAATAGTGTGTAGAGTACGGACCAGAACCCCTGGGCGCTACAGCTCTGGCGCCTTGACCCGCTTCCGTTTTATATGCAGCCACGCAATCAGAAAAAGACAAAACAAACACAGGCGGAACCTTAAGGGCGCATGCTGCAACACATGCTGAAGAGCTCGACATTGTTCTTGCGGCTTGTCTCAGTAATTTCGGATGCATCATTGCGGACTCACGGTAAGCGTGCCGTAACGACGTAGCAGGTTACATCTCACCCTTAGCGCACAAAATACTGCGCAATTGAGTAAGGGACGCGGATCGTCACCCGAAACGTATTACGTGTATGGACACTTGGTCATGATTGCGGAGAAATGACTCTGCAGATCTCCGACAGCTCATTTTTGTGTTTTCTTTGTCAATTCCAATGGAGACAGACGGCGATCGTTACACTCTTCTCGGGTATTGGAAAATTCTGGAATATTGTAAGGATAGTCATTCATCACCGCTACCCTTTTCCCGCAAGGGAATTGAAGAAAGAAGACGAGCTCTGTATACGACTCCAGACCAATACTATTGTGTAATGTCCTACGATAATAGAACACTTCGACTTGGTTCGGTCACAGGACAGTACTAGCACTGCAGGGACGTGGCGGACGCCTATATACCACATGATGTGGACCAGTCAAAACAACAAAGCTCTTATTCCTCACCCAAACCCTACACCAGAGAACTGGGAGGCGGCCCTGCTCGGTTGCTCAGACCTTCAGGCCCAACAGGCCCATTGGTCCGGATAGTCAGGGAGGCGCCTTCAGCCACTGGGGTTCCGGAATAGAAACTCCAACTGGTGTGTGGAGACTTCACAAGAGGTCCAGCATGCACCTACCTTATGATGTTTTTCACCACCAATACACAACTGCGTCGTCATTGAATTGAAATAGATATAAGTGTTGCGGTAGTGGGTCCCCTTGTGCTTTTAGTTGTGATGCAGCAAAACACGATCAAGCTGCGTTTGCTTGGTTTCCTGTTTTCCGCTGCGGGACCCGCGTCTCTTACGGGTCAATGATTCGTGGAAAAGCGTGTCGCTGCAACCTTTGCCCTGTGTAAGTATTCGCTGCGTGCTAAATACAGGAACGCGCGATCTTCTGCTGACATCCGATTCATCACATACGGCAGCAGCGCATCAGGTACGGACGAGCGTAGGCGGAGTGCGATAAGATATTAGTCGAAAGCCAAGCAAACCTCAACACGCTGCCTTCGCCACTCAGTCCGCAGGGTGGCGCATCTCGCCAACTCAGCCCCAATTCAGCGGGAAATTAGAAGTGCATTCGCGAACATTGCCTTTTGTTTTATGAAAGTTCGTCGGCAGAGCGACACGCAGGGTGGCGATGAAACAAAAAATACCCCAGTTTCATAATTGTTCACGGATAGATCGAAAGCACTTTACGACTGAGCCGTTTCCGTTCATACATTGATGGGGACGCGTAGTCTCATACAAGAGAGGCGGCTCAGCTAACGCATTTTATTATTTTCTACTTTATCGATCTGGACAAAGCGTGAGCTAATAAGAAACGAAATTTTTATCTTCTACTTTATCGATCTGGACAAAGCGTGAGCTAATAAGAAACGAAAAGACAAATGCTTAAATAAGACCTGTTGCTTATAAGACGAAGCGTGTTGTCGAACGAGTGGTGATCAGCAGCATTCCACAAATGGTCATACCTAGAAAAAAAGAAGTAAAAAAAAGGAAGACACATGAGTGATATATTCGAACCAGTCATCTTATACGCAATGCTATAACACTGCCGACGCTCTACTGTTCAGGCATGATAATAGATGCGATGCGTTGCAGTCGCCGTGCTTTGTGGAGTCTGAGCACCGTGGAGGGACTGGTTGTAGATGTGTCGGTTTGTACGCATTTTTCTTTTCTTAGGTATAAGTGCACGCGTATAGCGTTCGCAGCAGGTATGCGTTCCGCAATTTTTCTTTTTCGTTATAGATGCACCACATCTGTACGCAATTGAGTGCCCGGTTTCTTACGTGTGAAAGACACGACGTGCTCATGAGGCACTCCGTCCAATGATCCTCCGAATTAATTTTCACGACCTGTTCTTTAACGTGCACGTTGCATTTATGTTACCAATGCCAGGGGAGATGGCCTGATGCTGTCGCGATATTAATTAAATACGCATGAATGAGCGATGGACCGATGTCAACTTAGTTGCATGTTTGCATGTCATGTTTCATCTTTGCGATGCTGTGGATGTGGGCTACTTCCGAGAACGACGATGCAGTGATGGTCCCCATAGAGTTGCACTGCTCGAGAGTCAAAGCACGACTCAGAACTGAAATTTCCGATCACAAAACGACACGAAACTGCAGTTACCGATTACATACACACGCGTTTGCGCCGTATCACCATTCTGTCTTCGCTTTTAGATATATACGAATGCGTAGACGCTGTTCCGCACGACTGTGTCATCGTCTTTTTAATGCAGGGAGGCCGAGAGGTTCACCGTATCTGTTTATTCCACGTTCACGCGAACACCACTCATTAGCTAGCAGACATCTGGATAAATTTTTTTTAGCCGCTGTAAGAATTGGCACCCAAGCGGACTGTAGACTTGTCCTTCTCAGAAGCTGACCTGAAACACCGTTATCAGAATGCTCTCTACACAAGATTGTTGTTTACAACTGTTGATTCTCGGTATATGGGGCTGAAGAAAAAAAATAAAGATAACAGTTTCACCGCAAGGTCGGAACAATGAATGTGATTGCAAAAAGCAAGAATGTCACTCGAAGGATGTTAAGCAGCTCGATACTTGAGCGTTCCACTGAAGCACAAAGTTAGACGCGAGGGTGTAGCAGCGAGAGTGTAAAACTTGCGCATTCATTAGGCAGACATTCTCACCCTCTGCCACTGGCCTCAATCTTTATTATAGATTCACCTTCTTCGTTGTCTCTTTTTTTACTCTCCTCTCGCTATTGTATACTGGATCGTTTCAAACTACTTTGATTAATAACTTCGGAATATATTGGTATAGGGCATATCCATTGGTTCAAATGGGCCTTCTTGACACACACGTGTAGATTGTCCGTTTCTTTGAAACCATTACTTTTCATTAGGTCAGTAATATATTCATCACCATCATAATAATCGTCATTATAGTCATCATCATCTTCAGCCTGGCTGCGCTCACTGGTGGAAAAAGGCCTCTCCCATGTTCCACCATTCAACTGGGTCCTGTGTTTGCTGCTGGCACTTCATGCCCACAAACTTCCGAGTATCATCTGCCCACCATACTTCCTGTCTCCCCCTCACCCGCTTGCCTTCTCTGGGAATTCAGTCAGTTACCCTTAATAGCTAATACTATAAAGTAATAATATCTGGCAGACCTAAGCCGGCAGCACACATTGGTGAAAGCAGCATTACACGTTTAGAAAGGCAGAACTTCGTCCTTAAGTGTGTCATGTTCATTTTTTTTTGCTGAGCAGTTTAATAATGAATTACCAACTAACCCAATCCCACATTTCACTTTAGAAGGGAGTCGTTTCGCCTGCGTTTCCTCCGCGACGGATGCAACGCGAGCCACATTGCGCACGCGAGGCTCACTTGTAAATAGCAAATGTTCCCACCATGCGCACAAAACATATCTTTTTTTTGTATGTAGCAGAGGCACTACTGAGCTATCTCACGGTTTAATACAATACTACATCGTGCAACTTCTGTCAGCTGGCATTTGTTTAAAATGAGTCCTTTCGTACCATATTTCGGTTCCTGTGAAGGCAGCACGGTGTACACCCGCCGACGAAAAGATTGGCAAAGAGGGAGTTTTCAAGTAAAGTTTACTTTTAACACTGCGTTGAAAAGCATTGAGGTTAACTCGGCTTTCCTGACTCGCTACCCTAAGTCACGGAAGGAAAAATAGAAAAAAAAAGATAGATCGGATAAGGGACCCTTTCGCTCACACACACGGCTTTCCCACAGCATCAAGCCTGTCGCAAGGCACGGTCGTCTTCAGAATATTTGTTCGAGCCTGTAGAGAGGAAGACGGACGTGGCCATGAATCACGGGAAAGAACCGGCGAAAATCGAAAGGCTAGCCAGGGCTCATTTCAGATGCTTCGAGCAAAAGGGAGAGAGTGAGGAAGGAGTGAGAGAGAATCTCACAGCATTTTATTGATCCGTGATGTCATGTGTAGCTGACGCAATGAAAAATGCAAAAAGTGCTTCACAGGTGACACTATAATTCAACAACAACAACAACAACAACAACAACAACAACAACAACAACAACAACAACAACAACAACAACAACAACAACAACAACAACAAAAGTGCGGTGAAAATGCAAAACAACGTAAAAAATTGACGAATGTTTCTGCGACGAATGACCACACAGGAAGGATACTTAGGCCGGAACCGTCATCGTCTTTTAATGTTTTCTTCCGATAACTGCATCCTGATTTTCTTGCATATTGCTACGCACACACAGTGGGATCCTGTTTGCAAGGTGTGAAGAAAAAATAACACCCTTCGATTCAACTTGTGACGTGCAGAACACTCTGTGCCAAATATAGTGACGTATAGTGCCCGGGAAGTACGCAAGCACGCTTCTTTCTTTACGCTGATAAGGTACATCCTTATTTTCTACAATGTCTTTTTTTAAAGGTTGTTCTCATCCACCATTTAGGGAAATCGTATTGCAGCTGCTCGCTTTCCCTCTCAACTCATATAAGACTATAAACCGAGCAACGCGAGTGCGTGAAACGTGAATCGCGTGTGCATACGTGAATTGTGGGGGTGAGCTTTGAAGTAGGTTGTTTTTTGGCCCCCTTTTGAACGCTCGAATCGCTGATTGGTAGCTTCCTTCAATTCCTGATGAGTGTGTAGCCTAAGCTCTGTGGTAGAACAGTTTTCCGAGTATTTACGTCATTCAGTGCTGTTGCAGGCTCTGCAGACCCTGTGCTTAAAAGCGCGTTCTACGTGCAGGAATTAGCAGCCGGTAATTAAGTGGTTCAGATCATTCCGATGCCACACTGCACACAATAAGTTGTCCTCAATCATAGCAAGTTGAAGTGAGAGTGAGCTCCATGGTCTACGCTGTGCTGCTGAAGGAATCGAGTGCGAATCACAACGCAATAACATCATCACTGATAAATTCGTGTCACGATAAACAAGCTTTTTAGGTTCGTCACCGCATTAAGGTTATCCGGCAGTTGGCTAAGGCACCAGACAAGCAGAACCGTAGCGCCCTCGCTGCATACCGCACGCCGAAACGCCAGCGCGCGGTTTTCCTTCGCCACGCCCAACCATCGCCGATCATTCGCCTTCGCGGCCGCAGCGCCGGCAAGCGCCGAGTGCCACGAAACGAGCGCCCCCTCATCGCCGCTTGGATCACTTGGCGCGCAGACGCGCATCGAGCAGACGACGCGCGCGACGCACCAGTCTTCTTTAATAGTTATCTACCCTTTCGGCTCTATTCGCACGTCTCCTTTGGCTGGACTTTGGCCAACGCTGTCAGCCTTAACGCTCCCTGTTTCTCTAGTCGTGAGAACAAACCTCCCCTGTCGCGACAGTAGTGTTTTGTCCCGCAACGAAATCACCTTCTCGCGTGTCGTTCGTCTCGTGGGTACACTGCGTTTTGCGAGAGTGTGCGTGGACATTACTGGAGATTCATCTTCAATCTTCTGCGTGTGAAGCCATCCTACACCTGTCAAGTCTACTTCATCAAGAAACTTTTCTTGGTTTCTCCGCACAACTTTACTGTCATGTAAGTCAGCCGCACCTTTAAACTGTATTTCATCTAGGGGGGATTCCTCACCGGTGGGGTCATTTTTGTGGTGTCGTAATACTGTGTGCCGCTTCTGCTCGCTGATGCGTGAGACTAGAAAAAAGCAAGTGCGTTTATTTAATCTTAAATAAAAAACTTCCAATGATTGTTCTCGAACAGTTAGTTCTTAAGGATTTAACGATCACGTGCAGACCTCATTGGAACTTAAATTCGTTTCGATGAAGTGAAACTGCGTTTGAATTCACAGTGCACATTTGTCCAACTAATGACAGCGCACGTTTGTCCAACCAACGACAACGTTTGTCACAGTGCAAAGGAATACGCTGCTCTTGCTGCGCCTTGTTTCTTGTGCATGCATTTTTTTTTTCACATACCCCGCCGCGGTAGTCTAGTGGCTAAAGTACTCGGTTACTGACCCACAGGTCGCGGGTTCGAATTTCAGCTGCAGCGGCTGCATTTCCGATGGAGGCGGAAATGTTGTAGGCCCGTGTGCTCAGAATTGGGTGCACGTTAAAGAACCCCAGGTGGTCGAAATTTTTGGAGCCCTCCACTACGGCGTCTCTCATAATCATATGGTGGTTTTGGGACGTTAAACTCCACATATAAATCAATCAAATTATTTTTTTCACGAAAGCCACGCCCATATCTTTTGTGTGTTTGAAGCAAGCAAGCTTTACCAGTACGCACTTATTGCAAAAAGTGCTCTTTTGTCATTAGTTTCACAAAATGGTTTACAGTAGAGCTATATCGTTACAATTACAAATATTGAAGTCCACTAATGTAAATAACTAAAAAAACACTTTGTTAACATTAAAATTGGCATACGCATCGCGCAGGAAAATAACTGAAACGTGAGACGTCACCAGCATCCCTGATGATGTGACGTAAAGAGAAACCGGAACTGAACCTAGCAGGGGCTCGTGATGAAAATATTCTAGTGATTGCTCGTTCCACAAAAGAAGCGCCATTCTTAATCGGCACTCAGCGAGATTTTTTTAATTAACTCGCTAAATTATTATTTCGAAATATCAACTAGCCAGAACGAGGCTAAAAGCAAATATCTGTGAAATGCAATCTCGCTACGAAGCTCGTGAGTAATATGCAAAAGTAAAAAAAAATTTAAAAACCATTATAAAAGTCTACAGATAGAAACGGTACTTGGCTCGTAAATAAAGCCCGCCTTCTGATACAGCGACAATGTACGCTTTTAGATGGTAGTTTCACGGGGGCGTTTCCGTGTTCAGTGCAGGGTAAAACATGGCCAATTTCTGTGAATAAATTTTAGTTTAAAGTGAGGAATCGCTGGTGTAACTCTGTCTCTTGTATCTTGTCTGTGCTTTTAGACGATAGGCGGCATGCACAGACAAAAGCATGGCGTTGATAAACGGTTATTTCATTCATTTTTCATTTCACACAGAGAAACGCACGCCACCACATATATATATATATATATATATATATATATATATATATATATATATATATATATATATATATATATATATATATATATATATATATATATATATATATATATATATAATGTTCCACGCTGAGAAGAATATAATCATGGAAAATGTTGTGGGGTGATGTCGATTCCTCTCTACTGGTGTATGCCATGTATGACCGTGCAGAGGTTCATCATGGACAAATATTCGATACCGTAGTGCATTCCAATCATATAAAGAAGCAACCAACCAGTAGGACTGACAAATGAGCTAGTAGGTAAGGGTGCATGTCTTTAGAACGGTGTTTCGGTTAGTCAATTCTTGCGTCCGTGGGGTCTTTTAGCATCTTGCATGCCAAATCTGCTTACATAATTGGCTCTGATTGAAGGGGTAAATACTTGCTCTCTAGTTTGCTTTGTCCACAAGACAATTTAGACTCGCCGATGACGATCACTTATTGTCACCGTTGAACCCATGCTGGCCAGGCGGGATTTCATGAAGGTTCAGCCACTTGGTCACTATAGCATGCACCAGTAATATTAGCGAAAGTAGCCATATACCATACTATGGTATTTAGACCATTGTGATCGGAGCAATGTGCATCTTGTATTCAGATGAACTAACCACCGCGTCATTGTGGAGAGACAGGTCTAGGAAGTTCTTGAAAGAGAGAGAGAAAGAGAGGTTTATTCACAGAAAGGCAAAGGGGCCTTAGTGATAGTGTGCTCTAGCCTGCTACTCTACACTGCAAACCATTTCACACCTTTAAGGGTGGATTTTTAATAAATCACCCATCTTACACCTATTATTTCAGCCGAAATTATCTGGACGGGTGTAATTTAAGTAATTACGCCTTTTGTACACCTATTCGTTATTTTTTAGGTATACTAGAGGTGTATGTTCACAAATTAAACCCAAGGGTGTTTCCTGGAATGTAACACCTATCATATATGTATAAAGCTTGGAGCATCAGTACATATCACATCTCTACGAATGCAATAAACCACATGGCAAACTTTTAGTGAAAATATCAATGTTTCAACATTTGTTTTCATTTTCGCGTTTCATTTGTCAAAATATACGGTGCTATATAATATATTTAATATACGACCCCCTATTTACATGATTCAGAAGATTCCTCACATGTTCAACGACCTAATTCATGGGATGACTGTTTAGGATTCTTACTAAAAAATATTTTGCTGCCACTCATGTCCATTCATAACTAATTCTCGCAGAGACATCGGTAAAAGGGATTATGTCACGCTTAAACATATCATGAAACGGTTACACACAATTTTCGACAAGCCATCATGTGCGCTTTCTCATTTGAAATCCCACTGTTTTTTTTACCAGAGCACCTGTTTTATACAATGTGATCCACATATTTCCTCACACTGAAGTATTTCGCATCAATCCACAAGTCGCTGATTTATTTAGTGAGTTATATTTATACATATGATCATAGATCAGATCAAATTGACTGTATGCAGCGTTCGTATTGCCGTGGAACTAGGCAAGTTTACATTTAACTGGCTGAGCTCACTCAGATACAGCTGCTGTGTACGCATGCCACACCACAGCACAAGCTTGGCGCACATCCGCTATGCACGGGTGAACTCGTCCAATGGGACGCACCATGTAACGCCGGTGGTGGGAAACGATGCGAAAAAAATTGCCCGCAGCTTCCCTCGGGGGAACACTGAGGAGGATGCGGACCATATAATTGGTTAACGGGGTGTTAAAGTGCGACTTACTTGGGTCGATGGCTAAATTGGTTAACGTGGTTGTGAAATGGGGTGTTAAATTGCGACTTACTTGGGTCGATGGCTAAATTTGTTAACGTGGTTGTAGGAGGGGGTGTTAAATGAGTGAACACGTACACACGTATGCGAAAGAGCGGCGCTGGTCGAAGGGACGTCGATCATTGTGTTTGTGGATTCGTTGGAATTCATTTCACCGCGACCTTGGACGTCGACGCGCCGTACAAACCAACCGACGAGCGGCAACTGAGCGAGCGAGCGCCGACCTTGAGTATATATACAGCACGACGGCGCATGCACTGTCAGCTGTTGAATGTTCTCGAAGCGCGACGCCACATGCGCGTCCACTGGAGAATCAGGAGAATTGTAGATGTCGAACGCGGTGTGTAGAGGAGGAAGGGTGCACAGATGGTGGAGGAGTGAAGCGCGCGCGGTGTGTAGAGGAGGAAGGGATGCACAGATGGTGGAAGAGTGGGCGACGGCGCGACGGCGCATGCGCGCGCGTCAGCTGTCGAATGTTCGAGAAGCGGTGTGGACGGCGCGGACGACGCGGACGGCGCACTACAAGGCGCGAGTATAAGATGCTCCGCATCTAAAAAAAGCAATACATGAAGATGGCGAGTTAAGCAGGCGAGTAAATACAGTCTCATCAAGTTCGCGAAATTCTATAGCCACACATCAAGTCCAGTTGCTTGTAGAAAGCTGTGGCTACTCTTACGACCACAGTTGTACTGTTGGCGTCAGGCCAAGGGCCCAACACAACCTCATCAGTTAATGACCTATTGCGAAATCATTCGGTTAAGGAAATAAGTTTCTGGTAATGTCTGCTAGTCAGGTGCGTATGTTGGGCAACTACAAAATATGTGCTCCAATGTTTCTTGCATTTGGCAGTGATCCCAATTAGGAGCGGTGTCAGTGCAGACGATGATATGTGCGTAACGTCTCGTGAAGGCCCCACCAAGACAAATCTAGTGAATCCTACTTGCGAAGTGTCGCTTTTATTTAGGAAGCATGCGGAACCTCGTTCCCGGTTCCCGTTTGTGCAGTCACCGGTGTCATCGCTCCGGTTTTGTTCAGTTCTCGAGTGTGAAGCTGCACAGCATGCAGTGAAGCATGGCGTTATTGTCTAATCGTGAAAAAGCAATGTGCACTTTGTGGACACTGTTTAAGGCCCCTTAAGCTTCAGCGTCTGCGCTTCCCATCAGCGTTTCCCATCACGTCGCTGCGCGTGGCATGATGGGAAAGGTGACGAGGCCACCGTTTGTTGAAGCAACGTGAAGAAGCTCTACAATTTCTGTAACCCAAAGATAATACAGACCTTGACTCACGACGCAATTAATCGTTTGCAAAGCTTGGTGCTAACTGTGAGACAAGGAAACTCATTTATAAAGAACAGCTTTGTGCATAGACGATATTCTACGATGCGAAATTATAGGGAGGTTTTATTCGCCACAGATAGTGGTGAAGCCCATGTGTATTTTTTGCATGTTGGAAGAGAAAAGTAATCTTGTGAGTGATGAAGATAATGTGTACGCAACATTAAAGTTGTTCTTTGAAAATGGGCGTGTTAGCCTGTTCTTTCTGCTCATAATGATATCGCCAGTGATACAAGGGAGGCGTACAAAACAATGTTAATGATCAGCCTCAAGCATGACGCTTACACGACACCTAACCTACTGTAGCGAATACGCTGAGGCTCAGGTAGTTTTGCTGACAGGAAAGTTTGTCTGTCATCATACCTTCGAATACAACGAAATTCGTTTGGATGTTGACCAAGTTAACTTGGCAAGTGAAGGCAAGCAAGAATGGAATGATAATTAAAGTGGGATATTGCGTTGTAGATTTAGACCAATTCATAGTTGAAGAAATTGTTGGCGACTGCTGCATTTTGAGACACTGAAAAATTTAAACTGTGGAGCGACATAGTACATATACATGTCCTGAAAAAAAAAACAATAACTCTTCTAGGTATATTAATTCGTTGGTAAAATCGAAGCTACTCCTCCATGAACTGCATAATTTAGCTCGTATAAATATAACGTGCCATAAAATTATAACAGAAATTCATTTTTAAAGCATAGTCACAGTCTCCCACTCCTCATGCACTGCGAAATTTCGAAAGTGCTTTGTAAAGCGCAACCATCAAGCTAAACCGTGGAGCATACAATGACAGTTCAGTTGAAAACAGTGCTTTCTGGCCCTCGAAAACAGAAGAAAAAAATTTTACGATTCAGGATTTTGTAACAACAAGCATTTATTGTATCCTACATTGTCGTGTTTTCTGAATAACCGTTCTGAAAACATTACATTCCCTGCAAAATAATTGGGGCCGTTTCTACAAGCCACGATGTTGGTCGTACCCTGGACGAGGAAGGATTATCCTAATGCACGAATGGCTAGGAGGATAGCAATCGATTATTTAGGAAGAGATTCGCTATGTAAGGGTTAAGTATCTTCGATGGGATAACTCAATTACAGAGCGTCCCATCTTTACGGTCGTCAATTATTACCGTCTCGCGGCGCTTTGCTCGCGCGCAGTGACTCGATCTGCCACGGTTCTGGTTTCTCCTATGAAGAAACGATCGTGTGACTCGGAAATTTGGGAGTGTAGCCCGACATACAATTTTGAGTTGGTAACGCTCGTTTAGCCATAATTCTGGCCAGAACTTCCTCGTTAGCCAGTGTAATGTAAGTACGCCATAGCATCCGCTAGTATCCGCTTTGTATACCATGAAAGTCCGGGCGTGTCGATATCCGAAGTGGACCCACTAACGTTGTACTTGCGTATCCCATTAAATCCGGTAGATAGGAAGATGCATCGAAGGGAATAACTGTACTGAGGTGAACTAATATAGTTTTGAAATTGCATGCCGAAACCGCGATATAATAGTGAGTGCTGTAGTGGCAGCACTTCGGGTTTTTTTGAACGCCTAATGTTCATTAAAGTGCACCGGTGTACTATAAGGAGACGAATGTTCTTGCGTTTCGCCTTATATAAATGTGGTTGCCGAGACAAGGAATCGAACCCGCATCCTCGATCGTAGAAATGTCTCACTAAGACACACTGACGAGTTACAATAATTGTTGGAGTTCACAAAACTACCGTGTGATTATGAGAAACGCCGTCGTGAAGTGCTTCGAAAATTCGGCCACCTCAGTTTTCCTAACGTGCAGCTAAAGCTAAACAAAGGGGCCCCAATCATTTTCGGCTTCATCGAGATTGATGCCGCCTCGGCCTGGTGTTCAATTCCTTCACATGTGGGTGGGCAGTCTAGCATCGTAACAACTAGACCACCGCGGCGGGTGGCGAGTTACAAAGACGTTTCATCTGCACATGCGGAAGAGGTAAGTTTCAGCAGAGTGAATTGTGGGGCGAGCTGGTTCATTCTTAACGTAGCTTATGGTGCGAAAAGAAAAAAAATGCACACGAGAGACGGACAAGCACAAGTTGTGTTGTGTTTGCATTAAGTGGCTGATAAGGCCACACAAAAACGTGTTCCGAATGCATATGTCATGAGTCGGGCAGATAAAGAGAAAAAAAATCACGAAAGTTCCTTATCACTAGAGTTGAATGAGAAAGCACAGTTCGGAAGCCGAGTCACGCTACCACCTCTTAATAAGGTGAAACCCTTACATGCGCCATTAAACGTTAAGAACGACTATCTGTGGCATCGACGTCAACACTAGTGACGTAAAAAATGGTCGTGTCATGATGTCCCCACAAGACGTCACAGACAGCCATAATCTGTGACGTCATCGTCACGTCACGCATTGACGTCATCAAATTCCATAGTCGATCGGTCAAAGATGTGCCGATGCTGGAGGCACTGCTAAACCACGTGACTGAGAGGTGAAGAAAGCTAGCAATGCCTTAGATTCCAGAGGCCATTGAGGAGAAAAATAAGATTGGGTTCGACTTTTTATTGTCTTAGGCGAATGTGTAAGGAACCATCCGGCTTTTTTATTTTTAGACAGGTGAACACCGTAATGACGAAGTTAACGCGCAGCTCCATGTACGCGTGAGATGTGACGCCACTTTTTTCTTGGTACCGTTCGATGATTACACCGGATTTTTCTCTGATGATGCGTGGGCATTGTCCTATTAACCGACTTGCATATGCGATCATATAAGCGTACCTACTCCATTCTCGTAGCTTGTGAAACGATTAGACGAGGCTCTTGAGAGATAACACACACCGAGAGACAACCCGCTCCGAAGTTCCTTGTCTGCCGACCATATCTACCGCTTCGTATAAGCTGTTTGCATTGCACTGGAGTTGCATCAGGCTATGCGTATACACGGCGGAGGTCAGTAGACCTTCACCAATGTAACCAATTGAAGGGTGCGTACAAGAGCTGTGCAGTCTCGTGCGGATACAGTGGTCTATATATAAAACCCCTTGCATGCACCCTCTTGCATCAGTTTCTGGAGCACTCTGTTATCTACATATATCTTTCATAGGAGTGTCCCCAATGTGGAAACGGGCGATAGAGCTCAAGAACACACGCGGTTGCAGTTTGCGGCGAAAGCTAGTGTGATCTCTCTCTCTCTCTCTCTCTCTCTCACACACACACACACACACACACACACACGCACACACACGCACACACGCACACGCACACGCACACACGCACACGCACACGCACACGCACACGCACACGCACACACACAGACACACACACACACACCGATATGCTTAGTGGAGATTGCCATAGTCGTGCTGACCCCTCTGCCATGCTGTAAATAAACCTGTCTCATTCTCTCTCTTTCTTGGCAGTTGAAGACTACTTTTTATTAAAACTATTTACGGTGTTGGGAATCCCACCGCTGATCACCAGTTGTTGGGAATCCCACCGCTGATCACCAGTTGTTGTGATCCCGGGGTGCTGTGGTAGCGTGGTGTAGCTTCGGGTTGAGGAAACGAACGCTTACGAGATGGGGATACGAAAAACAAACAGGTTTATGGCACTATTTACAAGTATTTACAGCATGAGGTTAAGAGTTCGCAAACCACGAACGTGGTGGTTGAACCGCTACACAGTTCAGAGCCATCACAAACTACGAACGTGGTGGTTGAACCTTTACTTGGTCCAGAGCGACGTCCCGCACTCAGCGGCGTCCTTATAAGCCCTGTCGGGCTCCTCCTTCTTGCGGGGAACACCAATCACACACACACAACCGGTGCAAGGTACGAGCAGGCACGGCGCACGTGAACATCCAATTTCGAGTCAAGATCACTGCACTTAAAGGTGGCGCCAGAGAGGCTCTTGCTCGTCGTGTATGTCGCTGGTCGAGGGGTCCCAAGCTTCGGACAGCAGACATCAAACGGTCCGCCAAACGGTCCGCTCAATTAGCCGGGCACTTTGTGGCGGCGGTCGCCGTTTCTTCAAAGGAATACGCTCTTTGTTGTCCCCTCCGGAACGGCTTACAGCTTCGTGGCGACAGGACGTCTCATCCGCCGGCTAGCAGGAACAATAGCTGGCGAGCATAGACATTCGGCGAGTCGGCTACTTGTTTGAGGATTAAAAGAGCGCCGCTCCCCCGTCATCTCTGGACGCTGGTTCCGAGAAAACTGGAGTTCCAGGCGTGGGAACGCGGCCCGGCTACGCTTCTCAGCGACAGCATGGCGCCTGCTGACGCCGGTCATAACAGCTTCCCCCTCGCCAGATGAGTCACGGAGGGCAGCGGTCAACACTGCTGCTCGCAGGGACGACGAAAGGGTCCGTAGTCGAATCCCAAGAACTCGCCTTCGCTTGTGGCATGGTCTGAGTAAAGGCCGAATCTTCGACACCGTTTCTGCAACACTGCACAGCACCATGTCGTGAGGTCCATCTCACCGCTGCCAACCAGTTGTTGGGAATCCCACCGCTGATCACCAGTTCTTGGGAATCCCACCGCTGATCACAAGTTGTTGTGATCCCGGGGTGCTGTGGTAGCGTGGTGTAGCTTCGGGTTGAGGAAACGAACGCTTACGAGATGGGGATACGAAAAACAAACAGGTTTATGGCACTATTTACAAGTATTTACAGCATGAGGTTAAGAGTTCGCAAACCACGAACGTGGTCGTTGAACCGCTACACAGTTCAGAGCCATCACAAACTACGAACGTGGTGGTTGAACCTTTACTTGGTCCAGAGCGACGTCCCGCACTCAGCGGCGTCCTTATAAGCCCTGTCGGGCTCCTCCTTCTTGCGGGGAACACCAATCACACACACACAACCGGTGCAAGGTACGAGCAGGCACGGCGCACGTGAACATCCAATTTCGAGTCAAGATCACTGCACTTAAAGGTGGCGCCAGAGAGGCTCTTGCTCGTCGTGTATGTCGCTGGTCGAGGGGTCCCAAGCTTCGGACAGCAGACATCAAACGGTCCGCCAAACGGTCCGCTCAATTAGCCGGGCACTTTGTGGCGGCGGTCGCCGTTTCTTCAAAGGAATACGCTCTTTGTTGTCCCCTCCGGAACGGCTTACAGCTTCGTGGCGACAGGACGTCTCATCCGCCGGCTAGCAGGAACAATAGCTGGCGAGCATAGACATTCGGCGAGTCGGCTACTTGTTTGAGGATTAAAAGAGCGCCGCTCCCCCGTCATCTCTGGACGCTGGTTCCGAGAAAACTGGAGTTCCAGGCGTGGGAACGCGGCCCGGCTACGCTTCTCAGCGACAGCATGGCGCCTGCTGACACAACGGGGATATTTGGTTAAGATATAACAGAGTGAATGATATTGTTCTTTTGTCGTCGCAGTATGTATATCTGATGCGAAGGCGCCTGAGTCTTGCATAGACATTACATTTCCTAAAAAAAAACACTGTAAAATGTCACTTTTGTCCCGTCCTAGCTTTATATGTTTTGTGCCACTCTCAACTTTGGACATCCATTTTCCTTTGAAAAATTGTTTGCGTGCAATAGTGATTTGGTTGGCTAGCTGCCACGATTGGGCTGATTTGCGTGGAACTACAAACTCCCGCTGCCAAAGCACTATTTTTTAATGCGCAATATGACTTCTGCATGATGTGGTTTTTGCTACATTTTTTTGTGAATGTCTTAGAAGTAGTGCTTATTGTAGAACGGGAAACTTCAGTAGTGATTCAAATAGCTCAAATATTGTGGCGACCGAGCAAAGGAACACAGTGTTGCTGCACCATTAGGAAATTTAATATAATACAGACACAGCAATTTCCAGAAATAGCTTTTATTTATTGACGTTTCACTTACCTCATGCACTTGAAAGTAGAAAAGCAAAAGCACGGAGAAACAGAAAGAAAAAAAAAGTCTAATTTCCGGTTTCTTCCGCTACTGCAAGTGCGACCTCCTTTCGCGTTGGCATCTTTCGCTCTTTCAAGGAGGGAGATAAACCAGATGATGGTAAAAAAAAAATAAACCTTGGATATGATAGGTAATACTTTCCGTAGGCCCTTTTATCTATCTTTCAAGCTCGCGCAACAACGAAAAATGAGTTTTCTTTTCGTACGCCTACTTATTTCATTGTAAGTGCTTTTTGTTTATTCAATTCACTCTGCTCACTTTTTTTTTGTGCGTGTGCTTTTGACGCGGTAGCGTTAAAAAGCTCGATTTGTGAAAATTCTGGTGCCGTCTTCGGCGTTGGCGTAGGCGTGGTTGGTTGCGACCGAGAAATTGAGAAAGACGCCACTAAATAAATAATAAAAATTTCGGGTCCTAGTCTAGGCCGTCTGAGTGGCAAGCAGGTGTTGTAATAAAGAAAGAACCACGAGGTTTTTTTTTTCTTTAATGCATGGCGAAAATGCTTTGAAAAACATGTCATGTAGTAGGAGGAGTCTGCTCAACACAATACACATTGCGTGGCAGAAGCATATAATCAAGCCAGGCGCCAAAAGATGCAAATTGAGCAACGTGTTCGTGCTTTTAATGGCGTGCCCATTTCGATGCGCTCATAAATATTTAACAATCATTAGCAGAAGACCCATCAACAAAGTGAACAGTTGCGTATGTTCACATGTTGCCCCACGGACGCGTATTGGGCCATCGCTCATTCGCAAAAGAAATAATTGTGGCGTGGTGGGAACTTAAAATCTGTGCATGCTGTGGGCATTCAATGATACCGAGAAACGGCCAATGGGGAGTTTTAGAATAGCGCACCGCGAGCCCTTGCGGTGCGGTCGCTGCCACTGCGCATGCGTCGTACGCGAGCCGCCATTTGCGTTCGCGGCCTGCCCGCAGAAAACCAGAAACAGCGTGCGGCAATTGCGGCCCGCGAGGCCCGTGAAGTGCTGCAGTGTCGAGGCTATGTGTAGTTTCCGTGTATTTGAGTTTGCGGGGCAGCTAAAGTTCTTAGATTGTTCCCTAGGAGGGGCAAACGTTAGTCTAAAACCCATATAGTGTCCGCTATGACCACAGTGCCTGCAAACGTTATTCTAAAACTCCCTATTGTTACGCGCCCAGGCGTTCGTTAGAAGGCCCGATTACGCTATCGCGATATACTCTTTAAGGCGAAGCTCAAGCATCCTACACTTTTAGGGGTCGAGCCATGTCCCCTGTCCATCGGCGTGACACGCTATGGATATTTATATGGATATTCATATGAACATCTCAACACCATATGCGCATTGCGATTAATAAACAACTTTGTATATATACTGTACACGCATGTTGTCACGTCTTTGCATAATCGTTGGGGCAATGTAAGGGAGTTAATGATTTCCCGGAGCTTCGCCTACTGGTCGCCATTCACTGCGTGGATATCCTGCGATTTTATTACTTATATTAACAGAGGAGCTGTTTGAGCAGAGCATTGTTCAGTGACGGGTTAACAGAAACCATCATCAACTGGCTCCTGCTCTACTTCTTCCTCTTCAGCTTCACTGCCGGAACACGTGCGCGAATTTGTCCAGCGTGGGTTTCAATAACTCTGATGGGTGAGAGAACAAGCACATTCAGAGAGAGAGAGAAAGACGACATTGCTTGGCGAGGCTGGATTCGAACCCGTGTACTCACGACCTGAAGGCAAGTGAAGTAGCCACTCGGCTATCTAGGTACACTAACAGAGCATAACATATAACCTTGTATAGTATACCGTAGCAAGGGGGAGGGAAAGAGAAGTGAGCATGAAGAGGAGAGAGGTTAGAGCGAAGGGAATAAAAAGGAGATAAGGGAGTAAAGAATAGCTTAAAAAGAAAAAGAGAGAAGAGAGGAAGAAAGAAAGTAAAAGGTAGAATAAATGAAATAGAGAAAAATATATAGATGCATAAAGAGATAGTAAGAAATAAAGAGGAAATGAAAAAAAGAGAGAGGGGGAAGAAAGAGGAAGCAAGATAGAAGGTGTGAGATGTAGACAGAAATATATAGATAAATAAATGAACAAAAATAAACAAAGATTGAAGGACAGAAAAAAGTGGAAAAATAAAGAAAAAATATTAAAAGAAACAAAGAAGGCCGTCAAATGCCAGACTTCTTTCAGGCTTGTTTGAAGCATCACTACGTTTTCTTCAGTTGTATTTGTCTTGTTAAATTCTCGTATTACCGTATTACCTACACATTTAACCACACATAGATTTGTAGATATTGCCACGGGCGTTTCTTATTTACACTTAAGTTTCGTTCGGTTCTGGCCCACGAAGCCTGTCTGGAATGCTCGGCGCAGACTGCCTCGCTGCTCGAGAAGGTTCACGATTATTGTAGATCATTACGTTAAGATGGCGCGCAAGACGCGTGCACTCGAGATTATTCCAGGGCTTGCGCGATCACGAGAGATAAGGTTGAAATATTTGATGGCATATGTATGAATACCGACGCGCTTCACCACTTGTCAGTTGATCGATGGCCCATGCTCTGTTCGCCGCTATCAGTGCCTGATTTATGATTGATGTATGGGGTTTAACGTCACAAAAACAACGATATGATTATGAGAGACGCCGTAGTGGAGGGCTCCGGAAATTTCGACCACTTGGGGTTCTTTAACGTGCACCTAAATCTGAGCACACGGGCCTACAACATTTTATCATTGTCCGTTTGTTTCTGTAATTTGACCTTCAGTTTCCTTGCCACAAGTTCGGCCGAATGAACAGTTTAATCTCAACATCGAGTCTGCTTCTTTCGTCCACATCATGACCCCGTGACAATATGTGTAAATGTGCGACGAATATTAATAAAATGAGTAATATGCACCGGTATACAATGATCCACGGACACTGAAGTTTTATTCGCGCGAATGCATGTGATCAATCACAGTGATTCATAGAATGCTCGCTGAAAACAGCTCAACAGTGTCTTCTTGGATTTTGTGTTTGCCTGTTTTCTAGTGCGGGACAGCCAGAAATTGGCAAGTTTCTTCATGTAAACATTGCCCGACGTGTCGAAAGGTTGGTCGTGTGGAGGAGATAACAGCTCAACAGCTCGTGGCACGGGGTAACGAATATTTTTGCGGTACCAGAACGGGAGGGGTGATATCCCGCCATCGCTTTCTGGTGCATATACGCGAAGACCTACGCTCGCTTCCTGCTAGCACTTGCCGCGCTGTGTTATAAAAACATACACACCTGACGCCTCAGGGTCGGTTGGTTATGGCTCTCTTTTCTTCCACGCTTCTTGACAGAATGCAGCCATATTTCCTTTGCGTGAAGATAGAAAACAGCGTCATTTATGGCTGAAGCTGTGATAAGTCACGCGGTACAGATGCATATATATCGGTGTTGTAAAGGCAGGCGCTGATGAGACGGTGGCCGCTTGGTACTCAAAACGAGCGTCGCAAATAAACATAAGCATCCCGATGACCGGAGCCCGCGCATAATCCGAAAGTGGTCAACGCGTCCTCGGGGCGTGAAAAATCACCGTTCCTTTTATTTTTCTTGAATTTTGTACAGTGTGATTTGTCGTGCAGGAAAGGACCTATATCGTTTTCTGCGCAGTAGAATTGGTTCAGCAAAGAAATAAAAAGGACGGTGAGCAGTATACTATCACGTTCAACTCTTCTCTGAAAGTGTGTCTTCTTAAAATTTCGAGTTCAGTAGGGAATATTATCTCCTTCATGAAGCGAGGCTTAATTCGAGGGGATAATGCAAGTGGAAGCATCGCAGCGCGCCACTTAACTTCCTTTATTTTTCTGGTTCGGGGGAATCACGAAATTGTTCGAATATTCCAGCTGTTCAAAAAAAAAAAAAAAACGGACAGTGAACAAATAGTTCTTTCCTCTGGATCGCCAGCCCTTTAACAATTTTGCTAATAGTTTGATTTTTAAAGGGATAGAACGTAATTTGATTTCCCCAATTCTTCTACGCTCTCGAAACTTTTCCTATTATACAATTGTTCTTGCCTCTACTGAGTCGTGGAATTACCCGCTGTTCCGTCACGTACAGTCACAACACTTACAATACTTGCTCCTTCGTCCCATTGCTTTCGTACACTGATATTTATTAGCACTGCTTCGGTAAGCGTAGTAACCCCCCCCCCCCTCCCCCCCAAAGTATATAGCTACTGAGCATGCTAGTATAAAAGTGGGCCCTACAGTCGGTGAAGTAGAATGATGAAGTCTGCTGATAAGTTAAATATTTTTTAACCATGCAGACAACGTGGCTAACCTGCGTGCGCATTGATTACCGGTGTTCGGCCTAAATGTTCGCCAAGTCGGTAAAAGATTGTGCATTTTCAACGTATTCGTGGTGCGTGAAGCAAAGCTTTTAAAGAATGGCGACTGATCACTGTGTCACATGAATCGATATAACATGAAACGAAGCTAGCCTTTATAAAGGCTGTTGATTGTGTACTGCATTTTCACCGACGTCATTTTGATCGCAGAAATGAAGTCATCGCTATGGCACTTCCGTGACAGAAATGTCACCATTACGTGCTTCTGAAAGTGGATTTTCGGCAGATGCTGCGACGCTGTCCACGACAGCACTCCAAGAAAGGAAAGAAGTAATTTTATTCATTGGTATACAAACAGGACAGTTCACAGGCTACGCCAAAAACAAGGAAACAAAAGAAAGAAACAAAAACATGCAAAACTTCTTTTTCTTAACGCAAGCCGGCCTGCACTGCAACGATGTAGCTATGATGATTCAGTACGTCGTGACAGCATACACAAAAAGAAAACTGCCTGCATTCATGCACATTATAAATTTAGCTTACATTATACATAGGTGTTATGTTTTAGGTTCTTAGTCAAAATAATGAAAAAGAACACATATATTATTGAGCAATAATCAACTTATGCAACTTCTTCACAAAAGATTACGCGCCTCTATTTATGGAAGCACCAAATGGAAGCACAGACGGTGCTTCCATTTTTCGATTCTCAATGTTTTCGTTTGCTGCCCTGAAAATTGGGCTAAAAGACCCGTCATGGTGGTCTGGTGACTAAAGCACTCGGCAGCTGACCCGCAGGTTGCGGGATCGAATCCCGGCCGCTGCGTCCGTATTTTAGATGGTGTCGAAAATGCTTTATGTGCTAGATTTAGGTGCACGTTAAAGAACCCCGGGTGGTCGGAATGTCTGGAGCCCACCACTGCGGCGTCTTTCATATTCATATGGCGGTTTTCGAACTTTAAACCTTAACAATCCCAACATTTATAAAAGTTGACTAAAAGATGTGAAGAAACAGCCTTGCGAGGCCCCAAAACCCGAACTATGACTGCACGTGACAGGTAAATTTATCACAGATGTGAGACGAACTTCATAAGCGAAATAAATGAGTTAATAGCACATTACCGGTAATAGCACCCATTAGTTCGAGCACGTAACTTCACTTGTTGCAGAGAGAAAAAAAAATGCAGAGTGCTTTTGTATCAGAAATTAAGCACGACCGCTCGTATATTCAGAAAATTGAAAAAACGCTTCTTTTCTTTCTTCTTTACTGCGAATCTGTGCACTAGTTTCCAGCCTACGCGATTAGTAAATGTTGCAAGAAATGAGAAATGACGCTTCCCAAGTCGCTTCTTATTTCACGTAGGAACGGACCTGTTCAAGCTAACGAAATTTACGTAGCAGCTTGAAAATAAATGTTTTTCGTGCTTGGCAACAAGTTTTGTTCGTTTGGAAGCATTAGGCATTACGTATGAATTCTGAAGCTTAATCCAGCGCCATCTATGTAAGCGGCCACTCTGAATTGCTCTCTCCAAATGGACGTACTCGCACTTACACTAATGAGCATACTGAGTGTCCAGGTGGCGTTTAAAGAATGAGGGCTGTCAAAAAATTGAAAACTTTCCTTTTCCTTCATTAAAAAGCAGGGATTTTTAACATAAGCACCGGTTAGTTCTGCCCTTTACACTTTGTTCCTAGTTTTGCTCGCTCACCGGCCTTCTTTGAGACTTATGCAAGCTGTTAATAAATCGAGGGTACTTTACTGTTTAAAAAACGTTTTATTTTTGGAAAATAACTTGGGTTGGCAGAAAAAATAGCGATTCACTGAGAGTCTGGAAAGGCATTCACATTTCCATGTTCATTTTTATATAATATTTAGTTACAGCAGTGGTCAGCCTATGGACCACGAGTGACGTCACTAAATATCTGGTCGTTGACATCACCAATTTGGGACTGTGACACTACATGTGATGTTATCACATGTCACTTGTGAATGTCACTGTGGCGTTACATGTGACGTCATCACAGGACATCATTTCTTGGCCAAAGGTTCGTCAATCTCGAAGGCAATGGAAAACATGGCGAGATGCAGAAAGTTTACAATTCCTCCAATCTTGGAGCCCTTGTGAAACCACATTAGTCCCAGAAAGCTTTCAAAAGGCAGCACGATAGCTGTTTATTACATCGATTTAGAAAAAAAGATTGGCAGATCCCACGTATACAGTGCGAATCGATGATATGCGAAGCACGAATTAGAAATGTTGATATGTCACTTTAATATCACCACGACGTTACGAGGTGGAGTTAAATGGTGCCGTACATGACTTCCGTGTTATGATTATCATGTCTGGATGTGTCGTTTACCTTCGTCATCTATTCACGTGATACCAAATTTAGTATATGTGGAGCTAGCGAAACGGCCGCGAGCACGCTATGAGCGTGCTATTTTGTCATGTTTTTACATGACACGCGTGTCAGAATTATTATGTTTGCACCAGTCATATATTTCGTCATCCATTGATGTCACGTAACACTAAATGTGGAGCCAGCAAAACGGCCATGAGTGCATCATGAAGGGCCCAATATACTCCAATGTATCGTTGACGTGCGCGCACGCTGGGCACAGCGACGCAATGTTAGCAAAACTCTGACGCCAGGCGCGACCAGTGTCAGTCAGCGCGGCCCGACAGCAACCGGCGTGAAATGCGAAATGCTGCATTTCGAGCCGATTCATTACCCGGCGCGCATCTGCGAGTATATGGCAGGACCGGCGCCTGGCGTGTCAACGCCGACGTGACGCGACAAAATGAACGCCGGCGAGCACGCGCACCGTGTCACGTCGAAATGTATTGGCGCCTTGACTGTGGCATGTAGTCATGTTCTCACATGACACACATCTCATGATTATCACGTTCGCACCAGTCATATACCTTCGTCATCCATTGGCGTCACGTAAATCAAATGACATTGCATTGCTGAGTAACTCGGGGGACGAATTGCAACTAATGATTACGGAGTTAGACAAGGAGAGCAGAAAGGTGGGTCTTAAAATTAATCTGCAGAAAACCAAAGTAATGTACAAAAACCTCGGCAAGGAGCAGCGCTTCGAGATAGGTAATAGTGCACTTGAAGTTGTAAAAGACTATGTCTACTTAGGGCAGGTAATAACCGCAGAGCCGAACCACGAGATTGAAGTAACTAGAAGAATAAGAATGGGGTGGAGCACATTCGGCAAGCACTCTCAAATTATGACAGGTAGACTGCCACTATCCCCCAAGAGGAAGGTATATAACAGCTGTATCTTGCCGGTACTTAGCTACGGAGCAGAAACCTGGAGACTTACAAAGAGGGTTCAGCTTAAATTGAGGACGACGCAGCGAGCAATGGAAAGAAAAATGGTGGGTGTAACCTTAAGAGACAAGAAGAGAGCAGAGTGGATTAGGGAACAAACGGGGGTTAAGGATATCATAGCTGAAATCAAGAAGAAGAAATGGACATGGGCAGGGAATGTAGCGCGTAGACAGGACAACCACTGGTCATTAAGGGTAACTGACTGGATTCCCAGAGAAGGGAAGCGGGTTAGGGGGAGACAGAAGGTTAGGTGGGCAGATGAGATTAAGAAGTTTGCGGGTATAAATTGGCAGCAGCAAGCACAGGACCGGGTTAACTGGCGGAACATGGGAGAGGCCTTTGTCCTGCAGTGGACGTAGACAGGCTGATGATGATGATGATGAATATCAAATTTGGCATATGTGAAGCTAGCGAAACGGCCGCGAGCGCATCAAGAGTTTGGAATGTAGTCATGTTGTTACATGACACGCATGTCGTGATTATCATGTTTGGATGTGTCATTTACCTATCTCGACCGTTCACGTCGCGTAATATCAAATTCGGTATAAGTGAAGCTATCAAAACGGCCGCGAGCGCATCATGAGCGTAGCATGTAGTCATGTCATTAAATGACACGCATCTCATGCTTGTCATGCTTGCACCAGTATCATACTTTCGTCATTCATTCACGTACGGTAATACCAGATTTGGTATATGTGACGCTAGCGAAACGGCCACCAGCGCATCACGAGCGCGACATGTATACTCATGTTGTTACAGGACATACATGTCATGATTTCCACGTTAGAGTGTGTCACTTGTGTTCGCCATGCAATCATACCATACCATACCAGTTTTACAACGTGCCTTGTGAACGAAACCAGCGCAAGAGCTGCAGGATCATGAAATGTAAATCATGACATTGAGGACATACATGTCATGATTTTCATGTTATGGCTACTGAAATATGTTCGTCAACAGTCATGTTATGCCATACCAAGTTTAGTATCGATACCATTATGGGAACAACGAGGTGAGCTGAAAGTCGTAGGTGGCTAGATAGATAGATAGATAGATAGATAGATAGATAGATAGATAGATAGATAGATAGATAGATAGATAGATAGATAGATAGATAGATAGATACGCTTAAAATCACCGAAGTTCGCCAAGAAATGCTTCGCATCTAAAAACACTGATACAATATACCCCAATTTGTAAACACTATTGCCTTAAAAAATGTGATAGATCATTCGATGCCAAAACCCGTAGCAATAACGACCGAAATCATGAATCTCTGAAGTGCACCCTGTCCCTATATCGCAACTTGCCCCTATATACCCACCTTTAAGATACCATATCAGATTTATTTTCTTCGTTGTCTTCCCCTCCTTTCATATCTGCTCTGTTTTGATTTAACATGGTATGTTGCTAAGCTGGTTGGTTCATTACTGGAGTACGATAAGCACAGTGCTAAATAGATTAGGACTAAGAAAGACGCCTGTGCATGTCATTGGTCCTCGTCTGCGCACGGCCCGTTGTATTCTGTTTCTAATCTCCCGTCTGTACAGTTAACGAGAGCCATACTAATCTCAAGATGCCCCAGAGAGATTTGCACCGATCACTTTCTGAACCACCTTCGCGCAAACAAACAAACAAACAAACAAATGGTGTAATTGTATAGCTGTGCATGATTGCAGAACCTCCATCGGTGTTTTAGAGCAGCACAAGGGTGTGTTATTTGCCAAGTATTCATCAGTAAAGAGGGTGGTAATGCAAGCAAAGACGCAGGAAGGACAGAACTTATCAGCTCAGGCCCAGGTATGGTTTAGCACCACCTGTAAATCAGGTACGCGTGTGTGTGTACGGGGTAGATAACTGCTAGAACATTCAATTTCTTCTCTGTGCAAGTTAATTCGAGGCCGGTTTGCACGCGTTTCCACTCCCGCGGACAATTGCATTTTACTTGGAGCTCTATGCATTCTCGTCGGAGAGTAGGCGCCGCATATGTTCCGCCTATGATATCTGAGATCAGTGAAGCACTGGCACCAGCCTCACTGAATTCGTAGTGTTAAGGAGGTTTTGTGCCAGGCCTAAACACAGTTGTATGTTTGAGTTTAATTATGAATACCTGCAAAGCCAAAATGCAGAAATACCGGGCATATATAGAGCTGTATGTTTCTTCAACGTGCTGCTTGCGATCGTTGCGGCAGCGATGAAACGATAGAGCCCGTTCTCTGTCACTGCCCTCGTTACAGCGTGCAAAGACGGCAGCTAGCTGCTGCGTTAGCTCGCCTTGACGACAGGCCCTTGTCAGAACAGTCAGTGCTTGAAAGGCGACATAATCCATCTTCGCACAGAAAACCAGTGAAGGCCTTATTGAACTTCTTGCGTGGTAGCGGCCTATTGAATAGGCTATAGTACCTTAGCTCACTTTTTTTTGTTTTCTCTTTCGCGCGTTTGTTTCGCTCTTCGCTTTCTTTTCCATCTTCACCCATTTTCTCTTCTCTTAGTGCAGGGTAGCAAACTTAATGCTCCAGTTTCTGGTTAAGCTCCCTGGCTTTCCCTCATTTTATTCTCTCTCTCTTGAATGCTTCACAGACGGGACGTTGCATTAACCAGAGATTATCGGAACAAAAGAGATCGCTAACCAGAGAGTTGACCTTGTGATGTATCTTGTCGAGAGTTTAAGTAAGTGCACCCCAATGTTCGGTGGTCCGCCACGTTGGATCAGTGGCTACGGTGCCCTGCTGCTGACCCGACGGCTGCATGTTCGATCCCGGCCGAAACGGTTCAGGCTGTGTGCTGTGCAATGTCAGCGCACGTTAAAGAACCCCATGCAGATGGTCGAAACATCGGGAGCCCTCCACTACAGCGTCCCTCGTAATCATATCCTAGTTTTGGGACGTAAGACCCAACATACGATTGTTGAAGGAGCTTTTTAATCAGCTGCTATGTAAACAAACTGTTGTTGATGGCCAACGTGCACTCTTTTCGCTATCCATCTGCCCACGTTGGCCTTAAAAGCGCGCTGTGCCTCGCGAGTGGCGAGGCCTAAATTTTCATTCGCAATAATGAATACTGAACTTCCGCGCTTCTGTCATAGGATATTTATTTTTATTTTTTTCCTGTTCCCACAAATGCCGAAAGTTGACCTTGAGAACGTTCCACGGAAGGAGCCAAACGAACATACGAGAGACCCTACAGGCTTTCGCTGCACTTTTTTGCAAAACGATACGTGAATGCCAAGACAAAGCACCAAAATGGGAGTATCACGAACGTGCAGTCCGATCGCATCGCTGCGCGAGAATTTCTGCGCATACCGAATTGCGTTGTTTTGAGATCTGAAGAACGGAAGCTGCGCACTGCTTAAATGTTATATTAATTCTTCCAGAAACCAATCGTCATCAGCGTTCATAGCCTCCCTTTCCTGTGCTTTTTTTTTCCTTCCTAAATTTTGTTATTACTAATACGCTTGTGTGTTGTTCCGGGTGCAATTTCCACTCGAACAGTGCTGAAAACACTTTTACCCACAAGTGTAAAAACCGACCCACTGCACGGTTCTATTATTTATCTCGTCTCGGAAATGCCCCTGCCGAGATAATTTTCTATATGACACCTAGTCGGGTTATGCGATATCCGGTTTAAATATTTATGTATTCACCTTTTTGTCTCCAAAAAAAAAAAGATTTTATCGGATCGCATCTGCACGCGAAACAGCGTCTGTATAGTTGCCCGTTTAATCGCTTTTTTCTTCGCTTCGAGTGCTGCAACGTAAGAGGAAAGAAACAACAAGAACAACAACAACGATTCGGAAGACAAGTCACTGTTCATGACTGCATGGCACGAACAAAGATATTGAAAAACAAAACTGAGCCGCATGAGCCAAGCTCCATTGATATGTTTCCTTTTCATCGAACCGATAAGCACAGATTAGCCAGCTGGTCTAAGAACTGGCTAACCTCCCTGTCCTTTCGCTTATTTCTTTCCCGCCGCTCTATTCATCGAGTGGTTGATATAGGCATACCATTGTGTTTCTAATTGGTGCCCAGTCAACCAAACTGTTGAAAATATGTGACACCTGTGGTCGCAAAATAGCTAATACATGTTTTTGTTCATCTGTACACTATGACTTCAATAACAACACCAACAACAATTGCTTGGATGCTACGTATCAAAACCAGCATACGTTTATGAAGCACCCCGCCGCGTAGAGCTTCGGAATGATTTCGACCACCTGAAGTTCTTTAATGCGCACAGAAATCTATGCATGCTCTTCGAAATTCGCAGCCACCGAAACGCGGCCGCCATGGAGAGGAATCGAACCCGAGCCGTCGAGCTCATCAGCCCGACTTATACGTGGTGGTTCCACTATGACATTGGAAGCGGGGCGTTTCGTTTTTGCGTCCACTACAGCGAGCTTTCTACCCGCTTTCGTCGATCAACATACCAGTCATCCGCAAACCTTTCAAAAACTGTATGTTTCCAGGGCGTTACAGTCCGACTACGCAAATAAACAATCGAGCGAATGGCTCACCTATGGAGGAACAGTGCTTAAAGTGCCCAGATGCCGATCTGAAGGTCGCGGGTTCGACACTGGCCGTGGTGGTCGAATTTCAGTGGAGATGAAATGATAGACGCACGTGCAACTGCGTGGTGTGCATTTCAGGGTAAAGAACACCACGAAGCCGAAATTTTCGGAGCCCTCCATGTACGGCATCCTTCCTAAAGATATCGCGGTTTTGAGAATCGAAACCCCGTACTTTTAAAACAGAAGTTATTCAAGTGAATGAGCCCCGCCGCGGTGGTCTAGTGGCTAAGGTACTCGGCTGCTAACCCGCATGTCGCGGGTTCGAATCCCAGCTGCGGCGGCTGCGTTTCCGATGGAGGCGGAAATGTTGTAGGCCCGTGGGCTCAGATTTGGGTGCACGTTAAAGAACCCCAGGTCGTCGAAATTTCCGGAGCCCTCCACTACGGCGTCTCTCATAATCATATGGTGGTTTTGGGACGTTAAACCCCACATATAATCATCATTCAAGTGAATGACACTCTCGTATAAAACCACTTTCACCAAATGTTTTCTAGTTGTAAGATACTTTATCGCAATGGTGTATTGAGCGCGTATGCCACGGTTTCGCTGAAAACTGAAGCTTCATGACAACGACGTGCTAGATTGTCAAGAAAAGGTATAGTGACGCACGAAGGAGAATCATGTTCTACTACAATCAAAAGCAGTCTGTCAGACATCCCGTCAAACGTGGTTTCGTATATCCGAAAACAACAGTGTGTCGTATTTTTCCGAGGCTGTAACAATTTATCATCATATTACAGAGGACATGCGTATTAGTTTAACAGGAGTTAGAGCCTGCGTGCGATTATTTCGCGCATTTAATACCATTGCAGTAGGTGCGCACATCTACGAAAACCAAAATATACTATTTGTACACATAGTGACCAATGGAATTTTGTTTGCTTTCGAAAAGTATTTCCTTGCTTGATGTATTGCGACTGAATTCCGCCATTTAAAAATTTGTTGAAGCGCAAAAAAAAAACAGACGGACGGACAGAGGAGGCTGGACGCTGTCCTTGTCACCCTGTTCTGTCCGTCTGTTTCTTAGTGCGCTTCAACAAAATTTTGAACTTAATCCAACTGGCCCAAGTTACTATCTTGCTGAATTCCATCATTTCACTTTCAAGCTAGCGCGCACTTCTCGACATCTTTTATCTGACAAGTTTTGTTTCAGGCGTACTTTTATGACCTTGTGTTTTTTTCTTCCTTGCTTTCAACGCAGGTATTCGCGGATTTCACTACTGGCCGCTGCCTGCTTGACGGTCTTCAGCGCTTACGTCGCTCCCGAGGAGCTAGTGCCTGATCTGTGCAACCTTATAGACCAGCCAATGTACTGCCGTTGTGACACAGCCGACCTCACGGAGGAAGTGACCGACGTTACTTGCTACGTGGTCCGCAAACTAGAACCTGGTCATATCGTCTTCGATTCTCTTAAGCGGCAGCCAACCATTACCGCATTAGCTTTCAATGCCTTCGGAGACGACTACAGGCTGAAATTCGTCCCAACACAAGCACTGCGCCAGATGCCGAACCTAGAGCGGCTCAAGGTCTCTCAGGCGAAGCTCGGAGACCTCAAGACGCACTCTTTCCACAACCTATCGCGCCTCGTCGTCCTATCATTGGACTCAAACGAGATCACCAGCTTAGACACCACATCTATTGTGGACCTTCCACGCCTCAAGAAGCTCGAGCTCGCAGACAACAAGCTGAGAAGATTGCGGGCCGGCTCTCTCAAGAACCTGCCTGCCCTAACGCAGCTGTTCCTCGAGCGCAACCAGCTGGAACTGGTGGACGACGGCGCGTTCGAAGACCTGGGTGCCCTTCGCGAGCTGGAGCTGAGTGACAACGCGATCCAGAAGCTGAACGAGCAAAGCTTTCGTGGTTTGGGGCGTGTAGCGAGGCTCGACCTTTTCCGCAACAAGCTGACGCGCCTCGAGGCCCGCGTGTTCAGCGCCATGCCCCAGTTGGCCGAGCTGGACCTCAAGTACAACGAGCTGTCCGAGGTCGACCCGCTAGCCTTCGAAGGGCTGCCGCAACTGACGGTGCTCTACATGTCGTACAACCGACTGCGTGTACTGCCCGCGCATATGTTCCGGGGAGCTCCCAACCTGGTGTCCGTGGACCTGTCGCAGAACCAGCTGCTCACGCTTACCTGGAGGACGGTCCAGGACCTGGCGAAGATTGACGCCGAGTCCTTCGACATGAGCCTCACCGGTGAGTGTGTCTTTCTCCCATCTTGCTGTCTACGGGCAGCCATGGACAATGAACGAGGGCTGTGACTGTCGCTTAGTAGTGAGCTGTTCCGTTAAGGTTTCACGTGAATCGTTACGTTGTCGACCTTCACGGCTGTGGTAGCAGAGAAGCTGAAAAGAGTTGCTGTCTATGCAAAGTTCTCATTTTTCTGTGCCCATGCATTGAAGCATTTTTTTATGCCACCGTGGTTAGAATTTGGCAACCACCAGGTGAACCGGCTTGTCAAGCTCGTTCTCGGCCACACAGCGCTATATCAACTTTACTGATGACATGCTTGTATTTGCTTAATGTAAACTCATCGACACATCCAACTCGATAAAGGAATGCTGAATATAGGTGGTGCTGAACACTTTTGGTCAAAGTTCTTGTGGGAGAAAGCAGGAATACGACTGACAGTTGTACAACAAAAAAGAATGCAACTTTTGATATTTAAATTATGGCACAGTAATTTCACAGTAAGCGTCTGCGAGTACGAACGAACAATAAAGAACAGAAGGACAATACATGTGGGATTGCTATTTGTTATCGCCTAATAGCAGAACATTGTCACGCTCCTTCTTTCACACACTGCTGTCCGTTGGCCGCTCTTAATCCATCGTGTGTCGCAGGCCTTCTGTTTATCCGTGCTTAAGCTTATTATCCGAGCACCCTGTTTTTGATGTTCATTTCGAGTGACACGAATACGTATGTGATGGACATATGTGTGCCCTGAGCGTGCATGCGCGTGCGTATGTTTTACTGGATGTACACTGATACTTGTAGTGCCTTTAAAAATTTCTGGTCTCAGGTGGCGATCAAGATGCAATTGGCAACAGTCGAGAAGGGCACGAATGAACATTATGAAGCGTGTCAGACCTCAAAAAAAATTGTTATTCACGTCTTGAATTGACATCAGCATATACAGTGGCTGCTTTGCAGCTTAGTAGGGGCACGCTGTTTCCTGGATGTGAAAGCTAATACCGCTTACCAGCGTTCATATATCACGATGATCGCCCGCTTTGCGGTGGGCACCTATTGTCAGGCACACGGAAATTGAGTGCGCGAGGCCACGCTGCGCAGACACGCAAAGGCGATCGCTGCCAGACGCCCCCGCTTGCCGCTGTTGACCTTGAGGCACCCTACCGAGATCCGGACGAGCAGCTCGCAGCCAGAAACGGACTATACCGGTAAGGAAGAGCGTACACAAACTGATCCCCCCCTCTTTCATCCTACCCTGACATGGAACACACACACCTCAAGTCGCCCCCGCGCAAACCCCCCGCTGAGATGGCGCAGCGGCCGCCAAGCGCGGTGTCCCCCAAATCAACGGCAAGTTTTCACGTCGACAGACCGGCTACTGTCGCACCGGCTGGAAAAGAAGAGCAAGAAAAGATAACGGTCGAAGAAGCTGCGGATGGCTGTCTTTAGCATACAACGGGCGCTTTCCCGTCGGTCTGTGGCCAATAGAGCAAGCACTCTCCCTTCCCTTCCCTTCTGTATTAGCGAGATACCACTTCCTCTATTTCCGTCGTCGGCGTCGAGCTTCTGTGTACGAATGGGGACCGAAAGAATCTGCGTCTGGCAAGTAAACGGCCGACCTGCAACGGCGGCTGGGTAAAGGATCCCCTCTCTTCTTGTCGCTTTGGCTCATTATTGCCGAATGCCGTATACGGACGAGCAGGCGGCAGCGGTGCACGACAGAGCGAATAAGCCGCATTCAGCCGCGCCCGAGTACATCTCACCGCTTCCTTTCACTGTCTGAGCGAGTGAGAGGCTCGCTCCCTTCTCCGCGCAGCTGTTTACACCGATCCCTGTATCGAAGTGATGTACACTGGCCCGTGCACGCCACCAAAAATAAACAAACGCAACCGCACGGTTCTTCACCCTATGGAAGAGGGGGGTGGGTGTTAGTGTCCCTACGAATTCTTTCTCGTTTTTTTTTCTTAGGTTATATTTTATTCCTCTCGTGTTTTATGATATTGAAACGCGCTAGCGAAGATTCGACGAAGAGGAGGAAGAGACTCGACTGGCTCGCGAGCGACGCTGTGGATCCTTGGCTGAGCTACACCTCTGCATTACCCATATTGTAAATAAACGCGTTCCATCGTCACAATTGTGGTGGAAGGTGCTGGGTAAGCTAGCTACTACCAAGTGATACCGGAGAGGCACCGTCCCCTAACGACGGAACCGCTACACGAGCTTCGCCGCAGCCGTCGACTAGCGGGCTTGGCACCATTACCTCAAGAAATGAGCTCGGACGGAGACAACCAGCAACCAGCCGCAAGGACGTCGCCCTACCACTACAGGGAGCCGCGAACCTTCACAGGGAAACCCGGCGATGACGTGGACGAATGGCTAAGCCACTATCAGCGGGTGAGCCGTTCGAACGGTTGGAATGCGGCTAGCAAGCTGTCTCACGTGGGGCTCTTCCTCGATTTCACGGCGCTGGTATGGTTTGAGAACCATGAAGACACATTGACAACCTGGGACCAGTTTGTGGAGGAAATTAAGAAATGCTTTGGAGACCCAGCAACGAAGAAGAAACGTGCCGAGCAGACGTTGTCGCGGAGGGCTCCGCCACCACAGGCTACTTACGTCGAGTCGTCTTATGCGCCCCGCAGCAGTTATAGCTACGACAGCCAACCGCCTCCGTTTGTGTCCGAGTGGCAACAGTTCCCTGAGCATCCTCTCCACACCGCAGCATTCAATGTGCCTCGGGAACGCCCCGTGTGCTACCAGTGCGGTGTTCGCGGACATATCGCCCGGTTTTGCCCATCGCGACGTCGCCCACGCACGACGTTTTTTGACCGACCAGCGATGCTTGCACGGCGAAGTCAACAGCCCGATTACGCCTACTGGCCTTCGGATTCAACTGCCCAGAAGCACGGGCACCGGCCGAACATCCGCAGTGACTCGCCTGCCTCTGTGAGGAGCTTGACGCCACCTACCACGCGCCAGCGACGGTCCCCATCTCCCCGTCCCCGGCCGCGGCTTTCCTCTCCGCCACCGGGAAACTAGCCGGCGCGGCCGATGGAGGCGAGGTCGCTGGACGTACCGCTTTGCACACAAGTATGCCTCCATTAGTTCACATGCTTCACAACAAGGTTCATGTATTCATTGACGATGTTCCCACGATGGCTCTGGTAGACACCGGTGCAACAGTTTCTGTAATGAGTTTAGTTTTCAAGGAGAGACTTGGCCGCAAGGTTATGTTTTATTGGGATAAATCTTCTACTTTTCGAGCAGTCAGCGGCACGGCTTTGTGTCCAGTAGGTGTGTGCACTGTGTCTGTTCGTGTTGCTGGCAAAGCGTACAAGGCAGAATTCGCAGTGCTCGCTCATTCCACGCATGACGTTATCCTTGGAATTGACTTCTTGCAAGAGTGCCGTGCGACTGTCGACTGCGGGGCAGGCGAGGTTCTGTTGTCCGCCCTCGCCCAGCAGCCTCAGCGTAGCGGAGACGACAAACTCGTTGTAGTTAAAGACACTATTCTACCGGCATGGTCTACTGCCAGCGTGCCCGTTGCTGCTTCGAATGCCGACTCGAGTTTCAGTTCTCCTGATATTGTGATTGAGCCGTTGCCTTTGCCTTGCATGAAGAAAAACATCTTTCTGCTGCGCTGCGTTGTGTCTCTCACCGAGGGAAAAACTAAATTATGGGTAGTTAACTGCTCATCCGAGTCTGTTGTACTACCAGAGGGAATGCGCCTTGCCATGTTTGAAGGGCAGTGCAGTATCTGCATAGGAGCTCTCAGCAATGCGGCAAATTCGAACTATGCTGATGTACCCGGCACGGAATACGAATTTTATAAGATGGTTAGCAAGTCTATTCCCTCGCATAAGCGCAAAGTGTTGGTTACACTGCTGGCCAGGCACGCTAAAGTATTTGATTTTGCACGGAAGTCGCATAGACCTCAGACGCCCAGCACACGCACTCGTCACAAGATCGACACCGGATCTGCGCACCCCCTCAGACAGAAACCTTATCGAGTTTCCGCGTCAGAGCGCAAGGTGATTTCAGAGCAAGTCAGCGAGATGCTAACCTCTGGCGTAATTCAAGAATCGTCAAGTCCCTGGGCCGCGCCTGTTATCTTGGTCAAGAAAAAAAATGGGTCCTGGAGGTTCTGCGTTGACTACCGACGTCTCAACTCTATAACTAAGAAGGACGTGTACCCACTTCCTCGCATCGATGATGTCATCGACTGCCTGCATTCAGCGTCCTATTTTTCATCGGTGGACTTGCGATCCGGGTATTGGCAGATCCCCATGGATCCGGCTGACAAAGAAAAGACGGCCTTTGTTACACCCGACGGTCTGTTTGAGTTTAATGTTATGCCATTCGGCTTGTGTAATGCCCCCGCCACATTTGAAAGATATATGGACACCGTTTTACGGGGCCTCAAATGGGAAATTTGCCTGTGTTACCTGGACGATGTCGTGATTTTTGGCCGAACGTTTGAAGAACATAATCATCGCCTTGACCTCGTTCTAACCTGTCTCGAGGAAGCTGCGCTTACACTGAACTCAAAAAAATGTCGCTTTGTAGAACGTGAAACCTTGGTTCTGGGACACCTGGTGGATAAAAATGGCGTGAGACCGGACCCGCAGAAAGTCGCCGCTGTCAGCAACTTCAAGCAGCCGCAGTCCCCCAGGGAGTTGCGTAGCTTCCTGGGCCTGTGTTCTTACTTTCGTCGATTTGTTCCGAATTTCGCTGATAAAGCACAACCACTGACCGACTTGCTGCAAAAGGATGTCCCTTTCCACTGGACACCGGATTGCGAAGCAGCCTTTAAGCAGCTTCGGTTCATACTGACTTCAGGACCGGTACTACGCCATTTCGATCCTTCTGCTGAAACGGAAATTCACACAGATGCCAGTGGAATCGGCCTTGGTGCAGTGCTCGTTCAGCGCCATGACAATGCTGAACACGTGGTCGCTTACGCGAGTCGTTCGTTGAGCAAGGCAGAACGAAATTACACAGTCACAGAACAGGAGTGCCTCGCAGTTGTTTTCGCCGTGCACAAGTTTCGCCCATACATCTACGGTCGTCGCTTCTCGGTAATCACCGACCATCATTCTCTATGCTGGTTGGTAGGCCTCCGAGACCCATCTGGACGACTGGCGCGATGGGCTTTGCGCTTACAGGAGTTCGACTTCACAGTACGCTACAAGAGCGGTAACCGGCACGCAGACGCCGACTGCCTATCGCGCCTTCCTCTACCGATGACGGAGTGCGACGCTGACAACTTCGACCAGTATATCGGCGCTATTGCCTCTGAGTTCCCCGATCTCGCGACTTTCCGGACAGCCCAACAAGAGGACCGCTCCTTAGATTCTCTATTCGCCTCCGCAAATGAACACGCAAACCCAAGCTCTTTTGTGGTTCATGACGGCGTCCTTTACAAGAAGAATTATTCCGGACAAGGCGCCCGTCTGCTTCTAGTTGTTCCACGCACTTTACGGGCTCACGTCTTTCGGTCCTTACACGACGACGCAACCTGCGGCCACATGGGCTTCGCCAGAACGCTTCAACGAATCCAGCAAAGGTTCTATTGGCCCAAGATGCGACACGACACGGAAAAATACGTTGCTGGATGCGAACAATGCCAACGACACAAACGTCCCACGGCTACGCCGCCAGGACTTCTCCATCCTGTTCCACCTCCTAACTCTCCCTTCGAGACTGTTGGTGTCGATCTGCTCGGTCCATTTCCACGATCGAGCAGTAACAATCGATGGGTCGTCGTCTGTGTTGACCACCTAACGCGCTACGCAGAAACTGCTGCAATACCTGCTGCAACGGCCATGCACGTGTCGCAGTTTATGCTTCGTTGTGTAATTCTCCGCCATGGTCCTCCACGCGTTGTCATTAGCGACCACGGACGTCAGTTCGTTGCCGACGTCGTTGAAGAGATCCTGCGTCTGTCTGCCTGCAATTTCCGCCATGCCACACCATATCACCCGCAGACCAATGGTCTCGTAGAGCGCACGAACCGGACTCTCACGAACATGCTGTCTATTTATGTCGATTCTAAGCACAAAAACTGGGACGAAGTGCTACCTTACATCACGTACGCGTACAATACCGCGAAGCATGAGACTACAGGTTACTCTCCATTTTACCTGCTGTACGCTCGCTCCCCACGATTTTGTCTCGACACTATACTACCTTTTACACTAGACGTGGAAACCTCGACAGCCGAGACGCTCTGCCGCGCAGAAGAAGCCCGTCGCATCGCACGCCTCCGAACCTTGGCATCCCAGCAGCGTTCTAAGAAACGTTACGACGCCTGCCATCGCTCCGTATCTTATAGCAAGGGCGATCTTGTGTGGTTATGGACACCAGTCCGCAAACGTGGTTTGTGCCAAAAGTTCTTGGCTCACTATTCCGGTCCATTCGTCATTCTTGACCGCCTCAGCGACGTCACGTACGTAATCTCGAGCGTCACAAGCAATGGTCGCCGCTCTAGCAAAACACAACTGACACACGTTGCGCGCCTTAAACCTTGCCATCATCAACCATCTGAGTGACTCGCCCAGAGGGCATCGTCTGCGAACCGGGAAGTGAAACGCGCTAGCGAAGATTCGACGAAGAGGAGGAAGAGACTCGACTGGCTCGCGAGCGACGCTGTGGATCCTTGGCTGAGCTACACCTCTGCATTACCCATATTGTAAATAAACGCGTTCCATCGTCACAATATTATTCCGGGCAGCAGCTTGAATTTGTTCTTTATCGTGTCTTCAACGTGTTGCTGGTGCATAGTTTATCTGTCCCCCATTGCGGATACAACGGCCACCACAGGCGCAACGTCTAAGGTCGGCTTTCCAAAGTTCACTGAGCCCTCATTCATTCGTGATCGGCTGTGACAAAACCTTTTCAGGACCGTCATATGCGTGATTAAGGGAAGACGAGTAGTGTTTCAGTAGATGCTCACATCCCTATAAGCACCCCGAGGAATTTCAACACTTTACCGAAAGTTAAATTTCAAAACTCTTTAGTTTTACACTCCTGAAGTGACACGTTTTTACGACACCGTACGTCGTCTCCAAGTTGTTGAGTGAATTTCAAAACTAATTGAAGTAAATAATTATAATATCTAGAATTTTACGTCCCAAAACTACGATTCGATTATGAGAGACGCTGCAGTGGAGGGCTCCGGAATAAATTTGACCAGCTGGTGTTCGTTAACGTGCATTGACATAACATAGTACGCGTGTCTCTATCATTTCGCAACCGAAAGAAATAAGAATTAACTTACTCAGAAGCTCAACATTTGTTCAAAATGTTTAATCAAACAGGGCGAATGACATCAAAAGGGAGCTCAAAAATTATATAACATTTTAGCTCAACGAAAGTATGCATATTTAGCTTTGCTGTAACCAACTCCTGCGATTGTATTGCAGAGAAAACAATACTTTTCTCGTGAGGTCCCTATTAGAGCACTGCATGAATCCAACGCTTCTTCAAGCTTATAACCAGCCCCGCTGCGTTGGTAAGGTACTCGGCTGCTGACCCGCACGTCGCGGGTTCGAATCCCGGCGGCGGCGGCTGCATTTCCGATGGAGGCGGGAATGTTGTAGGCCCATGTACTCAGATTTGGGTGCACGTATAAAACCCCAGGTGGTCGAAATTTCCGAAGCCCTCCACTACAGCGTCTCTCATAATCATATGGTGGTTTTGGGACGTTAAACCCCACATATCAATCAATCAATCAATCAATCAAGCTTATAACCACTGGAACCCCACCGGTTGACTAGAAGCGAGACCCAGACTTAGCCCGAACCCACAAAATTCACCTACCCGGCCCAGCCCGGTCTCACCGCACATCGGGTCCTACAGGGGCCCGAGCCAAAGATCGTGGACAGTGCCCAAACATGCATTCGGTAGCAAGCCGTTTTAAGTGGCATATGTCTACTTTTTATTGGCGCACACGGAGAGGTAATGGTGGCAATGTCAGCAGGAAGGTCGTTCCACTCTTTGGCTTTGGCTGGCTGGTCGTTGCAGTCGTGGGATGAATGAGGCAGATAAGTGAGCAGTTCGGGCACGTGGGCGTGCGAGTTGTTGCAGATGACAGGTGCGGTGAGAACCCCGCCACGGTGGTCTAGTGGCTAAGGTACTCGGCTGCTGACCCGCAGGTCGCGGGATAAAATCCCGGCTGTGTCGGCTGTATTTCCGATGGAGGCGGAAATGTTGTAGGCCCGTGTACTCAGATTTGGGTGCACGTTAAAGAACCCCAGGTGGTCAAAATTTCCGGAGCCCTCCACTACGGTGTCTCTCATAATCAAATGGTGGTTTTGGGACGTTAAATCCTACAAATCATTCAATCAATCAATCAGATGCGGTGAGAAATGCGTGCAGCGTGAACGATGTATGGCTCGTGATTAAGGGTGCTGTAAATGGACTTGTGAAAAAAGCAAGGCAAGAGCTTCGTCGATGATCAGAAAGCTGTGGTAAACGGGAATCTGCCCTAAATGCTGAAACACTGATATTATGTGAGTAGTTTGAGTGAATGAATCTAGTAGTGCGATTGTGCACAGCTTCAAGAGAATTGATGAGATATGACTGATGTGGCTTCCAGATGGCTGATGCATACTCCAGTTTTGGTCTTACGAGTGACTGATAGGCGAGCAACTTCCCATTTCTGGAGACCTGACGAATATTACGTGTAAGAAAGCCCAGGGTGCGGTTCGCTGATGATAAGGTATTAGGGATATGAGCATCCCAGGTCAGATGGTTGCAAAGAGTGATTCCAAGATATTTATAAGAATGCACATTCACGAAAGGCGTGCTTTTATTTTGTAAAATATATTCTATGGGATTAATACTACGAGAAAATGACATAACTTTACATTTGCTTGCATTTAAGGTCATTAGGCAATCATCAAACCAAGTAGCTATGCTATCTAGATCTTTTTGGAGAGGAATTTGATTGTGGGTGTTTTATATAGTGCGATAAATGACAGTCATCCGCGAACATTCTAAGTTTACCACAGAGAGACATGAAGGTAAATCATTATTACCTATTAGGAATAGTAAAGGGCCTTGGATCCTTGAGAAACGCAATATGTTACTAGTGCTTAGTTAGATAAGTGATAATTACGGATAGGGCGCGGTTACTAATAACTTAACTAATTCACTTCAAGACGTCCGCATGCAAGTTAAGTTTTCTCAGCTTTAATAATAGGTGCTGGTGAAGAAACTTATTAAAGTCTTTGCAGAAGTCCGGAAAGATTACGTCATTCTGTATGTTAATATTAAGATTAGTATGAATGTCATGTAGAAAGATGGCGAGCTGCATGTGTTTCACAAGAGAATCCTCTGCAGTATCCATGCTGTGTGGCATGAAAAAAGTCGCTTCAGTAAAGAAAGCTTGTGACAAGAGAGTAGATGACACGTTCCGTGATTTTGCTAGGAATGCTTGTTAATAAGATTGGACGGCAGTTTAGCGGGGATGTTTTTTTACCGGTTTTGTGAACTAAAACGACCTTTTAGACTTTCCAGTCATCTGAAATAAGGCCCAAAGAGAAAGATTGGGTGAACAGCAAAGGGTGCGGTAATGCATGCGCTTTGTTTTTTTTTGAAAATTTTTGCATTATTTTGTTTACACCTGAGGAAGATGAATACTGCATCTCGTTAATTATGGCACAAATTCTGCTTACATTAAAAATGATAGCTCGCATTGAAGAACTTATACAAAGTGATGGTGATACGGAAGGTGCATTTCACTCGTTCGTAAAAACACTTGCAAAAGCGGAGTTGAACACATTAGCACAGTCGGCGTCACCGAGAATTTCGTTTGGTTAATTTGTTCTTTGTGTGGTGTGTGTCTCACTAGGGTTGACAACTTTCCAAAATTGATTTGGTTTATTAACTAATACGTTTGGAAGGTTGTTATGGTAAAATGTGTGTTTGACATGACGCAATGCGTGCAGGTAGTTCATTCCCGCTTCATAATAATTATCCCACGCATGTAAGTGCCCCCTTTTCCTTGTAAATGCAATAAAGACACTTTTTTGCAATTTTCTTAGCGTTTTAGCGCTGGGAAATAGAAAATAGTTCCCCGCGCATCCAGGCACAACCCTCGCAGCAGCCAATCAGAGAGTAGCGGTACTGTGCCATCTAGAATATCCTCACGAAGTGACTTTGAAAAGGGGAAAAGGAAAAAAAAATAGGCACAGTTCCATTTCTGCCTCTCTCAATGGAGGGCACCTCCACAGTTCTGCGCACAGAATGGGGGAAAGGGAATTAATGAGACAGAAGAAAGGGGTGAGAGAAAGGTGGTGAATAGCATTCGATCGCTCGCATCACACACGCGCGTAAGATATCCTCACTCAACTGCAGCTTGTATGTACTTATATGAGACAGTGCAATTTATTATACTGTTCGGGAGATACTGCCGATTACGCCTGACGTGGGACAAGGTTCTACTAAAAGGAGCTCCACTCCTAAATAAATTGGGTGAAAACAATCGCGTGAAAGTAGCCGGAATGTATACACGGCCGCGGAGTATACACGACCACAAATGCGAACCGTTGCCTAACAGCTGTCCATACGAATGCACGCGCCTCTTCCATGGCGCGTGGGAGATGTAGTAGGAGGCCGCATAATGCATCGATCAACGTCAGCGCAAGAGGAGGAAGGCGCCAGTGCTGCCGGGTTTCCGAAATACTATAGGGATGCTGACGCGCGTCGTACGTGTCCCTCAGATACTAAGCGCCAAAAACAGTCCTATAGGACATGTAGCTGTTTCACATTCGCTCGACCAGGTGACCTGTCTCAGGTCACGACAAGTTGGGCTTAGGGAAGGCAGTGCCGTTTATACGCATCGGTCGTATTGACTGTCACGCATACGTGACTCAGAAGGAAAAAAAAATCTAATCACTCGTGGCACTCTACAAGGAAGCTATAGTGAGCTCACATCAAATCATAACGAAACGCCGCCCGGTAAAACAGTGCAGATTGGGTTCAAGGTAGAGCCATTTAGGGTAATATGAAATGTGGTCGAAATGCTGACGCATAGAAACCCATATATTTTATTTAGTTTTTTGAGAGTTTGGGAAACTGGGAGCGAAATGGAAAGCTCGGAATCTGCGAAGCATGTTGTACTTTCCGATCAGAGATAGAGAAATAGAGCGGGCCCTCGTACGCACAATCAAATAATGTGCTAAACCAAGGCTACTACACAGACGTCAGAAGGTAATGTGTTCACGTGTACAGCTCGCAGCCGCCTGGTTGTCAGCCCGCATGTATGTACACCGTCAACCAGGGTGTATACGGGAGGGGGTGCAGGTTGCAACGAAGCCACCCTGGACGTCACTTTTCAGCAGAGCAAGACTCTACGCGGCGAAAGCCTCACGTTTACACTTGCGGCTGTGGTGCACGTAGGTTTTATTACTTTTTCTTTAGCGCCCTTATTTATGGTACACGAGAACTTGTCATTGCAACGCCAGCGATGTCTGACAGGAATCGATATGAGGCATAGCTCGCCCGCACGCAAGCCTGCAAGCTTTGAAGTTGAGCTGAGAGCAATGGTATACTCATGATCGGCGTTGAGCCGCGTTCTCGTGTCGATGGAGGGCGTTGAGAGCGGCCATTCGGGTAGCAAGAAGTAGCAAGAAGACGATGTGTTGCGTGAGAAGAAGCCGTTTGTTTTACGTTACTTATCGTACGCTCTGTGGCGGAATACTGGATACCGAAGATACTTTACGACAGCTGCGTGTTGGGCTTCGCTACTCAGTGTGCACGAGAAAGTGCAGCTTTCCTCGAAGCATAGCGTGCTTATTCGTCTTAGCAATTGTTCGCTATTTTATCTCAGGAACGAGTATAATCGGCGCCAACTGGTTACGATAGCCTCAGCGAGCATTATGATAAGACGGGTGGAAGGAAAATTCAGTCCAGCGACTTTTATTTTCAATGAACTCTCACATATCTCACAATCTCTAAGCGGAATGAGCTGATTAAGGCATAAATTGTATTTATTTATTTATCTACTCGTATATGTCCTACGCTCGAAAGCTTTAGAAGAAAAGGTGCTGATCGAGAAGAGAGTCGGTGCCACTGTTTGCTAGTGCAAAACAATCTTTGCCACTGTTTGCTAGTGCGAAACGACAGCTTCAGATTTAGAAGCGCCGAGGACGAAGCAGGTGGACAGGAAGAATGAATCCAGAAGTAAGTTAGTGAGATAAAAAGGGATCCCCAGTTGGCACATGTGATCAATAGACGCGTATATACACTAAATTCCACACAAGGGTGCAAGATTGGACAGGTTGATTCATGATGACGTCCTTTCTTTTGCTCCATCTTTAACGCTGTTTTTAGATGCGAAGCACCTTAGAGCGGTGTTCAATCCAGTGTGCGGCACGACCACCCTTTTATACTGCGCATTCGCAACAGCTGGCCCAAACACTCCCAGAGTGCGCTTACGCGCTAGCGCGTTTCGGCTCGTGTAAGGCATATAGTTTCCTAAAATTAACTAGAGGGGACTCTGGCACTGTGATCGTTCAGCGACCATGGGAATGATGGGTAGTACACACATTTGTCTAGTCTTCGTACTTGCGGGCGGCAAATCGTACTTGCGGCTTCGTTTATTGCTTTGTTTCGGTTTTGTTTCGAATGAAAGATTCAACTTTTTTTGAAATTCGTGACCGGGTTTGGAAAAGTAAGCCTAAACCAATAAGGTGGTGAAGCGCAAACGCTGAACATTTGCTGACTTTTGTTTTCGAAAGAAAACAGCTCCAAGTCGCACGAACACACACGGATCCAAAAGCAGTCCAGAAGTACGAAGATGAGACAAATGTGTGTACTAACCACCATTCCCATGCTCGCTGAAGCGCCATGCGTTGCAGCTCCCATATACACTAGCGCCACAGTTCCCTCTAGTGTATATTAGGAAATTATGTGGTGTAAGGAGCTGGGTAAGAGGCTGTGACCTCTCCCCTTTACCCTCTCGCAGTAAACATGCGATGGCGTCGGGGAACGAGTTTCTGCAGACGCGCCGTGAACCCGCTTGCTCCACCGTGGTGTATGTAGCTATGAAACTTCGTGGCGTGCTCCAACAAGTGTTCGGGACGATTAGCAGCAACAGAAAGTAGAGTGAATTCACGGTGTGTTTCAGTCGCAAGGACGCGTTATAATCGGACAGGGAACTCGTGATGAACGGAACTTCAAGTCCACCCATGCACACGCTTCGCATGCTAGTCAGGATTCCGTTTAGTGAGAGATGGTGTAACTTTTCTCGCACACTCAATTCCGACGTATCACGGCACCACATAACAAGGGAGCGTAAAAGCTCAGAGCAAGTGGAAGCGGCATGCTTCCTTCCATGGTGAACGTTCAGTCACTCGTTTTATGCAGTCTCAGTATATTTTCGTGGAGAAAGTATCCATAGCGTAGTAGCGGCTTAGCTTTCGTGACATCGCTTGCGCCGTCCTTAAAGGCATAGCTGCACCGTTTTTAGGTGACCATTGTATACACGCTACACGTGGGTGCCACTGGGCCACCGACTTGTGGTTTGCTCGACCGCATACTTTCAAGACATACCGTTTCTTTAAAAAAAAGAACTTTATACAACAAGGGAGAAGAACACATGGTGCAATGCAATAAAAAAGGCGTGGTGGCAAGAGCGAAGAAAATGCGGTGTTCTATAGCAGACGATATACTCCGGCATCCTATTAGTGACGTCACAAAGTAGGTAGCGCCCCGCCATATTCTCGAGGCCTATACAGATCTGAAGGTTACTCTTATTAGATGTGTAATATATTTACTGCTGTCAACGTGTGTTTTTACGTGTATAATTGAAGAAAAAAAAACACGTGCTAAGCCTTTTTACTGTGTCTTCTTAAAAGATCAGGCTTCACTGCCCCATGAGTATTTCTCGCCTCTAGACAGTGTGCTTTGTTTTGAAACACAAGTCTGTAATCCAGCGAAGCCTTATCAATTTTTACCGCTATGCAGCCTATGTAAGGCGTGCGCTCCATGGCCTAAGACGTGTGATTTATTGTGCAACAGCCTCGAAAAATATTTCTCGTGATTTTTTCAGAATAACCCATTCAGGCCGTAGTTCATTAACAGCTTTCACAATTACTGGTAATCTATGTCCGAAAATTCTGCTAAGTGTCCTCAAATCTTGATAGGCTTTAATTGTTTTCGTCATTTTCAGAGAACCAGCGATGAATTGATGAGTAGTGGGTCTTACCCGATTTCCGCGGCAAGGAGCGTACATACATAGCATAAATTACAGTTTTGCCTAGCCATGTGCGTCTTGACTGTAATAAAGGCTGGTGAGGACATAGAACTCCTAATTATTTAATGAACATGACGCCTAGGAAGCTGTGCGACCTCAGATGCTTTCATTTCCCGAAGTAGCAATCCTGCATGCGCATCGCGCACCAGGCTTGCGATTTCGTGCACAATGTTGCGCGACACTATGTGCAGACAACGAGGGTTCTACAAAAGATTACGAAGGGGGCAGCCTTAACATCGAAGATCAGGACAACAGAAATGTGTAATACGATAAACGTCGAAAGGTTCCCCGTGAAGCCTTCTTCCTTTCATATCAGCTTTCTGGCAGCTGTCCAACTGTGACGGCTCCACGATAGCGGCAACCTTCAATCTGCAACCCAGTAGCGAAATAATAATCGAATCCATGGCTGCCGAGGTCGTGTTTCGGTATTGACTTTTTAGCTTACCCACAGTCCGTTTCTTTTGCAAGTGTGCTTCCACGATATGATTGCTGTTTGATTAAAAGACGTCTGCGAACAACTCGTCTTGTCATGTTTGCTCTGTAAAAGTCAGTGAATAGCTGGGGACGAAAAGAACGGCAAGAAATGTGCTCTTGGTAAAAGTTAATCGCTAATTACAACTTGCGTGGCAACGTTGTTGCTATTATTCGGCTAAACATTTGCGCGCGAATTCATGTTCGAACTGGCTCTTGATAAAATCAAGAAAACACAGATTGTGCAGATTTTCTGATGCATCGATGAATGTCAATGTAAGCGCATGACCGCACTATACAAAAAATTGGTTCCCTAAATACTGAAATAATGCACTTGGTATATGGTATAGTTGTTACATTGGACATTTGAGCAGCGCTTATTGTTCGTTGCCTCAATTATGCACCTACTAGAACCACTAATTCATAAATCTGTCACTATGCTAGAGCACATTCTTTCAGGAAAAATATTGAAAGCAAGCGGTTGTAAAAGAGCTCTATATCACGCCTAAACACATAACTTTAGAGTTAGAACGGGTCGTTGTTGTTTCGAACTGCCGCCCATCGCTTATTTCAGTGGAAGTTAACTAAGCTAGACGGGATACTAGTTTTACGCCAGCTAATATTTTATCTATGACTAACAAGGATGTAAAAAATGCATTCTCGCCTAAAGTGAAAATCGAATACATGCACCATTGTGCCAGCGGTGACATTCCTGACTTCGAAAATGGACGAAATAACCCGAGTGAGATGTGGACTATATATACGCACGCAAACTAAACCGAAGCTTGTCTGCACCTTCACAAACAGGAACTTCGATTGCTGCAGCCCGCATAAGGGCAAGATTAAGTTTTCACTGCTACGCACGGTATTCCTTTGCGTTCTACTGGCACGGATATATACCGCCTCGGCCGGGAAAGGGCATCACGTCTTCGCACTTACATTCCTGCGACGTTGTCGGCCCGGACGACTGTGTCTCAATACGATCAATCAAGTGGCTTCCATGTCGCGTCCGTGTCGCATGCAGCTGGCCCTAATTGTAGCCAGGCACTTGTCGCAAACAGGAAGAACACGTCCTATATACTACCTACGCTTCCAACTACCGTTCGTGCTTGCCGGCTGTGTTCGCCAGGGTGGGCTGACATGTGGTCGACTCGATAGTGGCGAATTTCACAGCGCGAGAACATAAGAAAAAAATTCGCACAAAGTAGAAAAGATTTTCCCATGGTCTCGCGCTGTGAAATTCGGCATATATGACAGACCAACTACATTGGGCTTCTGAATTTGTAAACGACTCGATAGGTTTTGTTGTCATCGCAATGAGCGCGCACCTTTAAACATTCACGAGCGCGAGGTCACTGATCACAAATGTTCACATAAAAGCAAGACGTGTCGGCTGCCCCGGGAGCCTTGTTTACATATATTTTAATTGTCGCCATGTCTTTTCCGGACCAGCATGTTTCCGCCTTACTTTCGTCTTCAGTCGTCAGCGCAGGCTCAGCGTGGGCACGGCGCTATCAACGACGCCTACATATACAAACAAGAACAAGATCTGCACATGTACAGTTTGTTTATGTCTTGGTTGTTTCGCCACACGTAGATGGTGTCATCGGCAGGCGCATTATACGAAGGTGCGAGCAGATGACACTGTACGGGTGATGCCACTAGCGCAGTTAGCGTGTGCCGTGCTCGTGTTGGTGCGTCACTGATTGCACCGCGAGGCAATCACTGACCTCTCACACGTCATATCAGTCTCATCACTGATGTGTGGGTTGGTAGAATGAGTGCGTGGTTTCCCGGGGCGCGACTTTTTTTTTTTTACCACTTTGCTGGCGATGGCTGACAGAGAGGGCTCAGCAAAGCTATAGGTGTCCGGCTGGAGCCAGACCAAACGACTTCCTTAAGAAGGACCAAACTGCCATGGGACCACACGTTTTCGTTATGGTGGCAAGCATGGGAGTTGCAACTCGAATTTGTGTTTTGTCATGTGCCCGCTTTCTTGGGCTCGCTATTCTTCTGCGGATCACCGGAATATGAAAGGAAATGTAGTTTGATGCAGCTACTACGGCCTCTTTTAACGGTTGGTGCCTCGTTTTATTTTTTATTGTGCGCGTGCATAATATGCTGTCGTGGTAATCCTGCATGGTATTCAAATCGGGTGCTTTCTCGTTTGTTTGCTTGCAACTCCCAGTACATCAGCAATTCAAATTGTTATCCCCGGCTCGTTGAGATTATGCAAAAAACTACATATATTGAGGAGTAAAGTTGCTCCACACATGGTGGTAGCTTACCATGAAAGGCGTCGCCGTGCAGTGCTCATGGTCGCAGCTTCGATTCCCAGTTACAGAGGTCGCATTTCGAAGAGGAAGAAGTGCAAGAGCAGCTGCCTACTTAGATTTAGGTGCATCGTGAACAACACCAGGTAGTCGAGGTCATTTCGATCTTTTTTTTTTAAACTATACGGCTTGTGTCTTTCACGTGCAATGGACCTTAAATTAGGTCGCTTGTCAAATAAAATATACAAAAGCATTGTTTGTGACATGTCGCCTTGGAAGACGACAACAACGAAGTGCGCGCGCGACTAGACTGGCGCTGTGGTGCGAGTCTTGTGTCGAACGTTGACCAGGAGTGACGCCAACGACTGAGCTATACACCCCTGAACTTGTTATTGTTCCGGTTGCTTTGATAAATCGTCTACAGCCACAAGCGGCTGTACAGACGTAACCACTTGAAAGCAAATGCCGTTGAATCTGTGCAATGTCACCAAGGGACACCAAGCACTGATGAATGCAAATGTGCCACATAAATTGCGTACACTCCCTAATAATTTTGCCACTCAGGCGTGCAGCGCCGCTTGCGGGTATAGACCGCTACATTTGAACACATGCTCTGAGAGTGCGAGTCACTTGGACCGACTTATAGCAAACCTGAGTTGATGCGCTTCTGCACAGCCCAGTACTTCAGGACCAAATCCTGGCCGTCCAGCGTGCCCGCGACAGGGCCGTCAGGCTGGACCTGCCGGTCCCCACGTGGGAGTAGCTGGGTGACGCGTGGCAACCTCAGCGTCTGCACTGGGCCATAATAAAGTTGTTTTCACGCACTCATTTTCACGCGACCGGGCTTCAACCACTCCATTCCCCCTCACACTCACTCATCAATCATTTGATGGCGTCGGGGAGCGAAATTCTGCAGACGCGTGATGAACTATACGCGTTGTATCCTAGTCAAAACGCGCTGGCATGCGCTAGCGCGTTCGAGCCTGCGTAAGTGGCTAAGAGGCTGTAGCCTCTCCCGCTTACACTGTCTCAGCAACGATGTGATAGCGCGGAAGAACGATATTCTACAGACGCGCGAGTAACGTACAGCCTCCAGCATTTTCAATAATAATGCGCAATCGTCGACCGCACGCAGTATGAGCGCCTTCTAATGGCGATAATCTGCAATACTGGCAGCAGTACGCGCAGGAATCAGCGCTAGCCCAAGCGTCGTCTGCCAGCGGCTGTTCTTTTCAGGATGCAACACTCCCTTTCTTTGTTAAAGGCGCCCGGCGTGCGCACAATCACTGATAGAAACGTCATGAACGGTTTGCTTTTTTTAAAAATGTAATTACAGGAAAGATCAAGAGAGCATGAATCGGTAAATCACGGTTTAAGTTGTAGGGTTTTGTTCACACCCCTTTTGTTTTCTTTTTTTTTCATCCAAGGAGACGAATACAGCCATTGTGGTAGGGTGTGTCTGCATCGCCCTGAAAGGAACAGCGTGGCAGACGACGCTTGCGCTTCTTTGTGCGCCTGCGTTTACTGTTGCCGGTCTCGCAGATTATCGCCGCTGTGAGGCGCTGACACTTCGCGTGGTCGGCGCTCGCGCGATATTAATAAAAATGCTGGAGACTGTACAAGTTCCCGCATGGCGTGGCAATGAACCCTCGTGGCGTGCTGCAACAAGAGTTCGGGACGAGTGACAGCAGCAGAAATGATTGATTTGTGGGGTTTAACGTCCCAAAACCACCATATGATTATGAGAGACGCCGTAGTGGAGGGCTCCGGAAATTTCGACCACCTGGGGTTCTTTAACGTGCTCCCAAATCTGAGCACACGGGCCTACAACATTTCCGCCTCCATCGGTAATGCAGCCGCCGCAGCCGGGAATCGAACCCGCGACCAGCGGTCAGCAGCCGAGTACCTTAGCCACTAGACCACCGCGGCGGGGCACAGCAGCAGAAACTACAGTGAATTCATGGTGTGCTCCACTTATACAAGGGCGTGTTAAGAACGGGCAAGGTGCCCGTAATTAACGGACGAAAGCCAACCCATGCGCCACGGCACATGCTATACCCATGGTTCCCTTTAGTGGGAGATGGCGTATCTTCTTTTATTTATCCCTTTTGCTGGACAACACTTCGCGCAACAAAGTACTTAATCTTTTCACTGGTTTAACTGATTCGTTATTAACTGTCCCAACCAGGTGACACAAAGTAAGGCAGCTTCGCACCAGGGGTGCCAAGCTTGAAGCCACCGTGGAGTCTTGGGCAGCCTTCTTTGTTTTTCTTTGGTTTCTCTTTCCTCCTCTCTCTTCTTGTTTCTGTCTTTCTTTCTGTAATTTTTGCCTATTTCTATTTATTTCTTCCTCTCTATTTATCAATTTCTTTCTTGTTCTTTCCATTACTCATATCGATTTCCCCATTTTCTGTCTATTTCGAGATTTTTTTTTTCGACCTCTTTTTTTAGCATTTTTGAACGTGGTTTTGTCTGCGTTATGCCAAGGGTGCTAGTTGTTTTTTGCTGATGATTATAAAGTGATTATCGTCAAGTCAACAAGAGGAAGAAGGCTTACTTACGCCATTACGACGACAGCAGGCGACAGCCCGGCCCGCTGAAGTGCTCCGCACTTAATATGTATATAGCTTCTGTGCATTATCCGAAATGTGAGCCACTTCTGAAACTATGAAGAAAAGCGTACAGCTGTCATTTTTATGAAAGGGAACACGCGAGCGCGTGGCAAATAGCCTCTTGCCGGTTATCTGGTGCGGTGCAGTGGCGAAATGAGAAAATAAAGGCAGAGTGTGGCATCGTTTCTTCAACTGCATATACTACTATCACAAATATGTTTATCTTTATTTTGGGCTTCGTTTTTATATCTATCCTTTGTAGGGATGCTTCAGCAAACAAGGCTTGTTTTTTGATGAGGACTGTCCTTATCACAACTTCGAATTGCTGTTATCGCAAAAAACAGAAAGTGCTAAAAAAACAAAGAAAAACCTCAAGAAGGGCTGCAGGAAGTCAAAATAATGGAACCGCTCTCTCCCTTTATTTACACATTTCGCCACTGCTCCGAGCCACATGAGTAGTTCGAGGCTATTTGCCACTCGCTCGCTTGTTCCCTTTCCTGACGGCTGCATTTGAAAGTGACAAATGCATGTCTTTCCGAAAATACATGGATGTCCCCGTTCGATGGCTTCTGCGTAGACCCCGATGCTGCAAAATTCAATTACAAGCTTTACGAATGCATCTGCTTTAGACTGCATTGTACGCAGTTGTATGCCGAACCGGTACACGCAACGATGTGGCATACCCGTCGCCTAAGACGATATGCTCACGTTACGCCAATATAGGACGTGTCATCATTTCACTTTAGCCGTATCTTTCCCAACCACTTTTTAATCCGAGATCGAAATTATGTGTTGCTTTGTTTCGCGATTTTAATAGGCTGGGTTGTTAACGAGTGAACGAGACTCAGCGGCGAGAGTTGAACAGCTTCAAGGAGGGCAGTACGAACGTTACGACTATACACTTTGCCACGATTCTGTGTTGATCATCATTTTTCCTCCCAGCATTCATTGCAGTTTGAGGGAGCATGATTATACTGGCCTTACTTCAGTTTCCTACAGAACCCCTGCTTTTACTTCGGCTTTTTGTGTGATGTAAACTGTACTACGTGCCGGTGAACAGTGTTGTGCAAAGTAAGATTTATTACGTGACGCACAACGGAACTACATGAATGTCTGAAAACGAATCAAGGTTGTGCGACACTCAGGATGTTGAGTGAATAATTAATGGCGCAATAAACAATAGAGCCAGGCAGTCGTGGTAGACATAAATTTATCCTGTTTTACGCGGAGACAGCGTAAATTGGGGCATGGCATAGAACAAAAGGGAAAAAAACGAAGCTCTGTGTTCCGGTTTGCACGAAATATTTCTCGTTGCCATGCATATATGAGTACACATTGCGCTTTATTTTTTATTTTGTTTTAATTTCGCACTCGATCATTCCCAGGTTCTATATTTTTCTTCATTCTCCTGGAAAGTCCTTTCTTGTTTCTCCCAGCATAAAATATTAAAAGGACGGTGCTGTTTCGTGTGGACATCATTCGCTGCTAGAACATGGTTCAGTATAACGATACAAAATCAAGGCAAAGAAACCTCGCCGAAAGTGCTGGCAAAGTTTCGGTCATTTTTAATACATAAACATCGCTTTCTGGACAGCAGGACTCTGATGTTCAGACAACAACAACAACAACAAAAAACCCCGAGCGTGCTAAACGAAAGGAAGGCTATGTATTTTCATACGCGAAGGCACTTTGCGTTGTCCACACGGGCAGACGTACAGAATAGTGGGCCACGAGAAAAAAAAAAAAATAAGAACGACAGGGCTGACCACATGCAGGGTTCTGACCATAACCAGCGTCACCACCCTTCAGCGACGATGCGGGGAAAAGCGTCGCTAGCTGACACGAATATCCTGTTTCTGCGCCGGGCGCTCGCTTTTCGCACCGCACGGCTTTCAGCCTCCCTCGGAGCGCGTGCTTTTCGACAAAAAACAAAAAAACAACAAAAAAACCTTGCCGCCTTGCGAAGTGCTTTGGCTTCCGCAGGATGGACGACTCAAAGTGCGTCGGTACACAAGCCACTCACGTTCTCAACTTGTGGTTTCTGCCGCAAAAGCGTGTGAATCTCTCTCTCTCTCTCTCTATCTCTCTCTCTCTCTCCCTCTCTCTCTCTCTCTCTCTCTCTCTCTCTCTCTCTATATATATATATATATATATATATATATATATATAGTATAAAAAGAGGTCGACAAACGTGCGAAAAAACACTAGTTTTACTAACGTTTCGGCAGGTGGGCCTGCCTTCGTCGGAGTGAATATATATATATATATATATATATATATATATATATATATATATATATATATATATATATATATATATATATATATATATATATATATATATATATATATATATATATATATATATATTGTGTGTGTGTGAGAGAGAGAGAGGCAGTATAGAAGACTGTTTGTCTAGGACAAAAATGCATTCTGTGACGGCCTTTCGAACCATGATTGAGTGCGAGACCACACTGTTTTGCAGAATGGCTTTTACCTAACACCTTAAGTTGATCGCTTGGCACATGCTACATTGTTAAATATTAAACCAGATGAGTTACACATTACCGGAAGTGCGTTTGCATGGAGTGGTGTAACCACAATAGTCAAACTAATTGCTTATTCTGGCAGGGAAACGGGTGAAAAGACAACAGCTGTGCGAGGGATTCGAGGCTTGGTACAACCTTTGCCTGTGTGACACGGGATCACACAGCTCCGGAAGCACAGATTGGTTGCCCCTTTTCTTAAAATCTATTTGAGTGTTTGCCGAATTGCCACCGCTTGCAGGATAATTAGGAAAATGCCACGTGAAATATCTGTATTTGTTAGATGTCACGGAGTCGTGACGCAGGCGAAGGGAGCAGACTGGGTGTTCGATATGCTTGAACTGTGAAGTATACTTTTGTTGTTCACTTAAGACCCAAAAGTGCACCGAAATATTGCATTCTCGCACGAAAAAAAAACGCAGGCATATTTGCCAGGGAGATAAGTCGGAGAGGTACAAACAGTGCCATTACTACTATGAGATAAAACCTGCGCACTTCAGAGAAGGAGAAAATTGGAACTATAAACGGAGTATAGAAGGAAACTTGTTAGCGGACAAGAAGTGCGAGGTAGACTTGCAGTTGGTATACGTCATCTTGGAAGGCACTACGAATACGAACTGCAAGGGCGTCGATATGACCTGCATGCATGAAATTGAGTTACGAACCAACAAAGCGAGAGTAGAGGTAAAACTTATGGCGTGATGAAAGCTATGCAAAACTATACGATCTTTGCTATGCGAACCGCATTCGAGACTCTGCGCGTGCGCGTGCTCGCGCCATTTCGAACGTGGTCTGCCCTCGCCGTCGTCTTTCTTCCGAAGGGCTCTTACTCCTTCACGGGTGATAAGAGAGAGAACCAAGCATGTGAAGGTGTCCTCTCTCGAGGAATCTTGAATGTATTTGTTTTCTGCTTTCTTTTTCCAACGCAGGCAACAAGTTCAGCTGCGACTGCCGGATGTCGTGGATACTGCACCTGGTGAACGCCACCCGCAACGCGAAATTCCGTCGAGAACTGCGCCACATCAAATGCGAGTTCGAGAATGGCGCTGCCGCACCAGCCAACGTGACTGCCAACAACAAGGTGGTCCGATTAAGCCTCAAGCAGCTGGGGTGCGCGGAGGACTACGAGAGACCGGCCGTGGGACACGAGGGAACGACTGCGCCGCCTGTGCGTCATCCTACAGTCAACGATGACGATGACGATGACGGTCTGGGCCACTCTGACGAATTTTCGTCCGATACCCGTCCCGACCAACATGCGATTCGGGACGAGGTCTCGTCAATAACTAACGATGTCGAGGTTATTCTTAATCAGCGTAAATCGGTTGAGAACGACTCATCGGTGTCTTGGACGAGAAGCAAAAGCGTCGCTTCAGCAAGCGACTGCCACCTGGCGGAGTCTACGCTCGTGTCGTGCTTTCTCGTATTGTGCGTGTTAGCCAACGACTGCTACAGGTGATTAGAATTTTAGTGTGCAATTTTAAACGGTCAGCTATTTTTTTTCAGCCGCGTGCTTCGCAGCTCTTAAAGACCCATTTTTTGACAGTATCGAAGCTGTCTGAAAAAAAAAGAGCGACATGGAGTCATGGGATGCTAACTGCAATCTTGCTAAAGTTTTTTTTTTCGCAGGTGTCGAGATTGTGCACAAGTGGGAGAAGAAAAAAAAACAAAAAGCTCGAACTATGTAACGCGCGGCATTCTGCCATGCGGACTACTTTTCACAGAATAGTTGAAGCATCTTGCATCGGCTTGGACCCTTAGAAGCTTGTATTCATTTATATTACTCTCCACCCCACCCTCCATATTGTAGTTCTGCATCAAAACAAGCGACGTGGTATACAGTCGAAACTCTCATTTGAGTGTTCGGAAAAAATGATCTGTGCAATGAAAATCCATGTTGAAGAGCACTCCACGTTGCTAGCCCATGCCGACGTGAAGATGCGTTAGCGTGCGCACACCGGTTCTTAGCAGTGTGACGTCATCGCTATAGCATGGCGTTTTCTCCCCGTAGTATTTTTCGCAGGGAAGTAGCTTACGCTTTTACTAACGTCTCGATCGACCCTCGAACACCACTTGCGCATTCGCAAAAAGACTGTGTTCAGTGTTGCGCAGAAGGACGCAAATGACTGTTCCCTAGTGTTCCCTAGTTACACCGTTGAGCCCAGTATACTCATGCCGTGTTACAATCGCTGAAGTCCCCACTAGCTGAAGTCCTCGCTGAAGTCCCCACTAGCTGCGAAACGTTACCTCCCACCCACAGAACTAGAGGAAGTAATATACACTTCATATGCCCTCACTGTTATATAGCTGCCTTCCGCACAGCGAGCGTCGCCCACCGCCGCTGCTCTAAATAGGGCAACCAATCGTTGTGTATGTAGTTCATCCCCAGAAAGGCATCTCTCGCATGTCAATAAAGTTCGTAAGACTGAACATTCACATTGCTTTGTCTGCCTGTTATGAGCGTCCTTAGTGTTATGAGTGTCCTTAGTGCCCAGTTCTCACAATTTTCATGTGGCTGTCACGCTGCCCTTAGAAGATGTAAATTTGTGCATGGTGAGCAATGTCGCGATGATTCACGTGAGCAGTTGGGAATAAGACTGATACGTGTCGCAGTATGCTTTCTGGGGACACTGAGAACGAACATAGAAAGAAAGCATGTGGCCTTTCTTGTCTTGGCGATAAATGCGCCTTCTCATACTCTGCCAGTGACAGAAAAAAGAGCGCCCCAATCTGTGGAAGTCGACGAGGTAAGTGCATGGTCATATTGTCACGGGAATAAATTTGAGAAGAAAATTTAGAGGAAGTTTATTGACTACTGCAGTGCCTTGTGCGATCAATGCGTCACCTCCTCGCCTGTCTGCCTGATATGAAAGTTTTGGGAGTGGCTGTGAATATTTAGCCATAAGAATATGCATTGCTATAACAGCTGTGCGGTTATGGTTATATATATTTTTAAAAGTGCTGCAGAGCATGTGTTCCGGTTTATAGTGTTAAGAAAACATGATAAAGAATTATTGATAAAGACATGTAGTTTTTAAAAAATTGGTTGGTTTTTGCCTGAACCTAGATTCTTGGACGGTTTCACCATAATACCCAATTTCGTCTTATGCAGGCACATCAAAACTATCTCAAGCGTGTTTTCGTTTCTCGTGCTATAAATTGCCCAAACACGCTGTATACCGGAATGTCCTCAGCGGGATGAATGTATATGCAATGATTGAGCACGGTTTCTTGAAAGGGACTCTTAAGACAAATGACGATTCGTATCAGAGGGAAAGCTCAATGAATGACAACTTCTAAAATGGCAATGTTATCAACAACAGTACCGGACTTACCAAGAAATTAAGCTAAATGTTTCACACGACGTTCACAGACGGCGGAAACACCCCATGCAGGGGCCAAACCAGAGCAACGTGCTAGAAAGAATGTGTGAAAGACGTAAGGCGCGTTTGGACAGAGCGTTACAGCTGTCTCGACAGCTCGGTTGGTATCCGAAGCACCGCTAAGCGCTAGTCTCGCTGTATGATAGAACCTCCCTTGGCCACGCAGACAATGTGCGTTCGATTCGTCCTCGAAACCAACGTATTTTTTTTTGTTTTCTGTGTCGCACACCGACCATATATGGGTGGCTTATTTCCAAAGCACCACAAAGTGCTGGCCTGGCTCTATGGTATAGAACCTCGCTTGCTACGCACACTTCATGGGTTCGGTTCTCGCTCGAACCTAAGATTTTCTTATTTATTTTATTGTCCTATTTATCTATTTCCAGCTGATGGACAACGCTGAGTTTTCGCTCACTACTAACGAAGCCGACACCAGTACCAGAAATTCTGCGAATTGAGATCTTTGAAAAACTTCGCTTAAACTGCTACCCCACCATACAGCTATGCCTGGCTGTATAGAAACAACCTCCAATGTCTGCAAGTTCCTCACGTTATAAGCTGCACGTCCACGCAGCAAAACAACAAAAATATACCTGGCCGTTTTCATTGTAGCTCTTGAATTCATTAGGAAGCACATTAATCTTAATAAAGCAAGCTTAGAAACAACATTTACCGACATGGCAAGTGTGACGGGAGTTCACCTCGCCTCCCTTAAATGACAGCCAGGAGTCATTGGGCACTAGCGGCGTCTTCAGCTTGCCTGACGACCTGTAGTCAGTCGTCTATTTTGGAGCTATGCAGCGTGATTTCCCACTGCCTCGCATTCATACATGTGTTGTTTCACCTATGTTGGAGCAAGCTGAGATAATGTGTTTGAGGTCCGCCCGCTCCTTGCACAGTCTGAGTACAAGTCTGGATAACAGTGACTAAAGCGATTGGGTTCGTGAAGGTGTCTGTAATTCGTTCCACGCTGTTACCAGCGGCTCAATTATTGCAAGTCTAATTTTCCTATGTGTCTGTTTTCATGCGCCTTCCTTGGTCAAGTCTCTTCTGCTTAAGTAGGGGCCTTCTGAAGTAAACGATTCCTTATGTATTGCTTTCCCGCAATAGATGTCGAAAATCAGTCTAAAAAGTTGAAGCCCCCATCACCCCGATAAGGCTCAATTTTTGTTTTACGTCACAGCTTCTAACGATGCACCAAGTTTGCGTATCGTGTGAGCCAAAGGTTCTCTAATACGCCGTATTCACCGCCATAAATCGCGAAAAGCAGTCGTAAATGTTGCGGAATTCATTTATTGAATATTATTATTTATTCATTACTGTGGACTCGCAGTCCATGCGGTTTGCTTAGTTCAAAAACGAAAAAAGGAGCAACCACACAAAAGCAATAAAAGTTAAACGATGCCGCAGGGCGCGGGTTTGAATCCCGGCTGCGGCGGCTGCATTTCCGGTGGAGGCGGAAGTGTTGTAGGCCCGTGTGCTCAGATTTGGGTGCACGTTGAAGAACCCCAGGTGGTCTAAATTTCTGGAGCCCTCCACTACGGCGTCTCTCATAATCATATAGTGGTTTTGGGACGTTAAACCCCACATATCAATCAATCAATCAAAAGTGAAACGATGTGAATTTGCAGTCCGATCATAAGTATTAGTAAGACGATTCCATTCAATACTTGTTCTTGGAAAAATAATAATACTTCAATAGGTCAGTACGAGCAAAATATGGGGTAAAGGTGTAAGAGTGGTGGTGTCGGGACGGCCTGGAAGCTAAGGGTGTCAAATACTGGGACGGATCTGCAGCTAGTGAGTGTTTTGTTCCAAAGTTGATAAAGAAATTCTAATCTGGCTTTTTGCCTTCGTGCCCGTGATTGTGTAATGACATTTTTGCTTGCATTAAATCTGAAGCCTAAGTCAGCCCAATGCCCCCAGTAGGCGCATTTTCAGAGCTAGAAGTTCCTTGGTACGTTGGCTTCCCCGCAACAGCTATCAAAAAGCTGTCGAAAACATTGAGGCCCTTATCACCCATGATAAGGCTCAACTTTTGTCTGACGTCACTGCTTGTAACGACGCACCCAGCATACACATTTTCTGAGCTAAATGTTCCGTCATACGTTCGCTTCCCCGCAGTAGATGTCGAAAAGCAGTCGAAAAAGTTGAGGCCCTTATCATCCATGAGAAGGGTAAACTTTTGTCTGACGTCACAGCTTGTAACGACGCACCCAGCATACACATTTTCTGAGCTAAATGTTCCCTGATACGTTCGCTTCCCCGCAGTAGATGTCGAAAAGCAGTCGAAAAAGTTGAGGCCCTTATCACCCATGATAAGGCTAAACTTTTGTCTGACGTCACTGCTTGTAACGACGCACCCAGCATACACATTTTCTGAGCTAAATGTCCCCTGATACGTTCGCTTCCCCGCAGTAGATGTCGAAAAGCAGCCGAAAAAGTTGAGGCCCTTATCACCTATGATAAGGCTAAACTTTTGTCTGACGTCACTGCTTGTAACGACGCACCCAGCATACACATTTTCTGAGCTAAATGTTCCCTGATACGTTCGCTTCCCCGCAGTAGATGTCGAAAAGCAGTCGAAAAAGTTGAGGTCCTTATCATCCATGATAAGGCTAAACTTTTGTCTTACGTCACTGCTTGTAACGACGCACCCAGCATACACATTTTCTAACCTAAATGTTCCCTCATACGTTCGCTTCCCCGCAGTAGATGTCGAAAAGCAGTCGAAAAAGTTGAGGCCCTTATCATCCAGGATAAGGCTAAACTTTTGTCTGACGTCACTGCTTGTAACGACGCACCCAGCATACACAATTTCTGAGCTAAATGTTCCCTGATACGTTCGCTTCCCCGCAGTAGATGTCGAAAAGCAGTCGAAAAAGTTGAGGCCCTTATCACCCATGATAAGGCTAAACTTTTGCTGACGTCACTGCTTGTAACGACGCACCCACCATACACATTTTCTGAGCTAAATGTTCCCTGATACGTTCGCTTCCCCGCAGTAGATGTCGAAAAGCAGTCGAAAAAGTTGAGGCCCTTATCACCCATGATAAGGCTAAACTTTTGTCTGACGTCACAGCTTGCAACGACGCACCCAGCATACACATTTTCTGAGCTAAATGTTCTCTGCTACGTTCACTTCCCCACAGTAGATGTCAAAATGCAGTAAAAAAAGTTGAGGCCCTTATCACCCATGATAAGGCTAAACTTTTGTCTGACGTCACAGCGTGTAACGACGCACCCAGCATACACATTTTCTGAGCTAAATGTTCTCTGATACGTTCACTTCCCCACAGTAGATGTCAAAATGCAGTAAAAAAAGTTGAGGCCCTTATCACCCATGATAAGGCTAAACTTTTGTCTGACGTCACAGCTTGCAACGACGCACCGAGCATACACATTTTCTGAGCTAAATGTTCCCTGATACGTTCGCTTCCCCGCAGTAGATGTCAAAAAGCAGTCGAAAAAGTTGAGGCCGTTATCACCCATGATAAGGCTAAACTTTTGTCAGACGTCACTGCTGGTAACGACGCACCCAGCATACATATTTTCTGAGCTAAATGTTCCCTGATACGTTCGCTTCCCCGCAGTAGATGTCGAAAAGCAGTCGAAAAAGTTGAGGCCCTTATCACCCATGATAAGGCTAAACTTTTGTCTGACGTCACAGCTTGTAACGACACACCCAGCATACACATTTTCTGAGCTAAATGTTCCCTGATACGTTCACTTCCCCGCAGTAAATGTCGAAAAGCAGTCGAAAAAGTTGAGGCCCTTATCACCCATGATAAGGCTAAACTTTTGTCTGACGTCACAGCTTGCAACGACGCACCCAGCATACACATTTTCTGAGCTAAATGTTCCCTGATACGTTCGCTTCCCCGCAGTAGATGTCGAAATGCAGTCGAAAAAGTAGAGGCTCTTATCACCCATGATAAGGCTAAACTTTTGTCTGACGTCACTGCTTGTAACGACGCACCCAGCATACACAATTTCTGAGCTAAATGTTCCCTGATACGTTCGCTTCCCCGCAGTAGATGTCGAAAAGCAGTCGAAAAAGTTGAGGCCCTTATCACCAATGATAAGGCTAAACTTTTGCTGACGTCACTGCTTGTAACGACGCACCCACCATACACATTTTCTGAGCTAAATGTTCCCTGATACGTTCGCTTCCCCGCAGTAGATGTCGAAAAGCAGTCGAAAAAGTTGAGGCCCTTATCACCCATGATAAGGCTAAACTTTTGTCTGACGTCACAGCTTGCAACGACGCAACCAGCATACACATTTTCTGAGCTAAATGTTCTCTGATACGTTCACTTCCCCACAGTAGATGTCAAAATGCAGTAAAAAAAGTTGAGGCCCTTATCACCCATGATAAGGCTAAACTTTTGTCTGACGTCCAGCTTGCAACGACGCACCGAGCATACACATTTTCTGAGCTAAATGTTCCCTGATACGTTCGCTTCCCCGCAGTAGATGTCAAAAAGCAGTCGAAAAAGTTGAGGCCGTTATCACCCATGATAAGGCTAAACTTTTGTCAGACGTCACTGCTGGTAACGACGCACCCAGCATACACATTTCCTGAGCTTAATGTTCCCTGATACGTTCGCTTCCCCGCAGTAGTTGTCAAAAAGCAATCGAAAAAGTTGAGGCCCTTATCACCCATGATAAGGCTAAACTTTTGTCTGACGTCACTGCTTGTAACGACGCACCCAGCATATACATTTTCTGAGCTAAATGTTCCCTGATACGTTCGTTTCCCCGCAATAGATTTCGAAAAGCAGTCGAAAAAGTTGAGGCCCCTATCACCCATGATTAGGCTAAACTTTTGTCTGACGTCACAGCTTGTAACGACGCACCCAGCATACACTTTTTCTGAGCTCAATGTTCCCTGATACGTTCGCTTCCCCGCAGTAGATGTCGAAAAGCAGTCGAAAAAGTTGAGGCCCTTATCACCCATGATAAGGCTAAACTTTTGTCTGACGTCACTGCTTGTAACGACGCACCCAGCATACACATTTTCTGAGCTAAATGTTCCCTGATACGTTCGTTTCCCCGCAGTAGATTTCGAGAAGCAGTCGAAAAAGTTGAGGCCCTTATCACCCATGATTAGGCTAAACTTTTGTCTGACGTCACAGCTTGTAACGACGCACCCAGCATACACATTTTCTGAGCTCAATGTTCCCTGATACGTTCGCTTCCCCGCAGTAGATGTCGAAAAGGAGTCGAAAAAGTTGAGGCCCTTATCACCCATGATAAGGCTAAACTTTTGTCAGACGTCACTGCTTGTAACGACGCACCCAGCATACACATTTTCTGAGCTAAATGTTCCCTGATACGTTCGCTTCCCCGCAGTAGATGTCGAAAACCAGTCGAAAAAGTTGAGGCCCTTATCACCCATGATAAGACTAAACTTTTGTCTGACGTCACTGCTTGTAACGACGTACCCAGCATACACATTTTCTGAGCTAAATGTTCCCTGATACGTTCGCTTCCCCGCAGTAGATGTCGAAAAGCAGTCGAAAAAGTTGAGGCCCTTATCACCCATGATAAGGCTAAACTTTTGTCTGACGTCACAGCTTGTAACGACACACCCAGCATACACATTTTCTGAGCTAAATGTTCCCTGATACGTTCACTTCCCCGCAGTAAATGTCGAAAAGCAGTCGAAAAAGTTGAGGCCCTTATCACCCATGATAAGGCTAAACTTTTGTCTGACGTCACAGCTTGCAACGACGCACCCAGCATACACATTTTCTGAGCTAAATGTTCCCTGATACGTTCGCTTCCCCGCAGTAGATGTCGAAATGCAGTCGAAAAAGTAGAGGCTCTTATCACCCATGATAAGGCTAAACTTTTGTCTGACGTCACAGCTTGCAACGACGCACCGAGCATACACATTTTCTGAGCTCAATGTTCCCTGATACGTTCGCTTCCCCGCAGTAGATGTCGAAAAGCAGTCGAAAAAGTTGAGGCCCTTATCACCCATGATAAGGCTAAACTTTTGTCTGACGTCACTGCTTGTAACGACGCACCCAGCATACACATTTTCTGAGCTAAATGTTCCCTGATACGTTCGTTTCCCCGCAGTAGATTTCGAGAAGCAGTCGAAAAAGTTGAGGCCCTTATCACCCATGATTAGGCTAAACTTTTGTCTGACGTCACAGCTTGTAACGACGCACCCAGCATACACATTTTCTGAGCTCAATGTTCCCTGATACGTTCGCTTCCCCGCAGTAGATGTCGAAAAGGAGTCGAAAAAGTTGAGGCCCTTATCACCCATGATAAGGCTAATCTTTTGTCAGACGTCACTGCTTGTAACGACGCACCCAGCATACACATTTTCTGAGCTAAATGTTCCCTGATACGTTCGCTTCCCCGCAGTAGATGTCGAAAACCAGTCGAAAATGTTGAGGCCCTTATCACCCGTGATAAGACTAAACTTTTGTCTGACGTCACTGCTTGTAACGACGTACCCAGCATACACATTTTCTAAGCTAAATGTTCCCTCATACGTTCGCTTCCCCGCAGTAGATGTCGAAAAGCAGTCGAAAAAGTTGAGGCCCTTATCATCCATGATAAGGGTAAACTTTTGTCTGACGTCACAGCTTGTAACGACGCACCCAGCATACACATTTTCTGAGCTAAATGTTCCCTGATAAGTTCGCTTTCCCGCAGTAGATGTCGAAAAGCAATCGAAAAAGTTGAGGCCCTTATCACCCATGATAAGGCTAAACTTTTGTCAGACGTCACTGCTTGTAACGACGCACCCAGCATACACATTTTCTGAGCTAAATGTTCCCTGATACGTTAGCTTCCCCACAGTAGACGTCGGAAAGCAGTCGAAAAAGTTGAAGCGCTTATCACCTCCGATAAGGGCCAACTTTTGTCTGACGTCACAGCTGTTAAAGATGCACGCAGTATGCGTATTTTCGAGCGAAAGCTTCCATGATACGCTGGCTTTTCTGCAATAGATGTCAAGAACCTGTCGAAAACGTTGAGGCCCTTATAATCCATGATAAGACTCAATCTTTGTTTCTTGTTAGGCCCTGCAACAGTGCACCTATATGCACGTTTTTCGATGCCGCAGGTGTCTTCAATGAGCCGGATTATAGTGAAAGCTGGTATGAGAAACCGACAAGGGTTGCGTGTGCTGTAGTTGTCTGCCGCCGCCATTGGCCTTAACCACGCACTGTGGCACGAAATGAAAAAAAAAAAAACATGTAGATGAAAAACATTAACGAAACTATGGGATTTGAACCCAGTCCCCCTGCGTGCCAACCCAGTATTCTACCACAAAGCCAAGCCGCTTTTTTTTCTTTAATGACACAAAGCCAACTGCTTGAAGCGTCGTTTGAAAGTGGCCTTAGGCTGCTTTACTTCGAGAAAAGAATCGCATTATTATGGGTAATACAATGTTTTAAAACAGCACTGGAACAACTAGCCGTCATACGATGCGAATCACCTAATGCTCCAAGCCGCCCGCACACTCCCATTACAGAAAGTTCAGGTGTAATTCTTCATAGCCGTCAGTGACAGCATCATGAAACTGCACAATGTTCCTTGCAAGTGTGTAGCGGTTGCCCTGCTTTTCCGAAGAATGACGAAGGATGGCATAATGAATGCGTTCATGCCACACAGAAATTATAATGATTCATGTCGTAGTGGACACCCTGCAGAAATGCTTGTAGCAATTATCCAAAGCGTTTAAAAAAAAGCGCACGCTGCAACCAATCGGAGAGTAGCAGCACTTCGTTGAGTAGTCCTCTCCTTGGAAGAGTTCACAACAGCAGGAGTAAACTGAGGGGTGAATGCGTGCTAGAATAAAGAGGGAATGAAAGGTATTCGTTTGTTGCTGCCTCAAAATTACGTCCGCCTCTTCTTTAGAGCTATGCGCGCTGCATAAGGCAAAATTATCGTCGAGCTAGATGCGTAGTATGAAGGCAATCACTGTGCCTCTTTTGAGTCATACACAAAATTGCTGTAAAACAAATTTAATGGCGGTAATGGTAATGGCAAAACTTAATTACCGAAAAGCTTCCTGACGAACACTTGACCATTCATAAAGGAGAAGAGGAAACGCCTCCCACGTTGATCCATGGGGTCTCCGCCACTTGACACCTCAAAAACGCATTTTTGCGGTCGCAGACGAGGTGTGATTGGGTATGAAGAATAAAGAGCGTTGCTGATTATACTTGACTAAAATGTTCCAGCCTAAGCTGCAATCAGTTTCCTTCAAGAAAGCTGCAGGCTTACGCGTCATTTCTACTGCTCCCAATGGAAGTTCTCCGTGGTGTTTTTGTGTAGACATTTTTTGTTGTAGCGATTGATCTTACCTTTCAGAGGGACGGGCAGTCATATGGCCACAGATGTTCTTGAGTTGGCGTAGGAACGCTTTCGAGTTTAAAACCGGAAAAACCAACCAATTTTATTTTTCCGCACGTGGCGTTCTGTTCGGTCCTTTGGCCCTTGGAGCGAACACATGAAGTGTTCTTCCCATAAGCTCCTGCCTGTTAAACTGACCGTCAAGTGTCGTGCAAAACATCTGCGAATCATGGCGTCAAGAACCCTTGGAGCAAAAGCACGCAAGGAATGATGCGAGTACTACCACAAGTGAAGGAAAGAATCTATCATCATGAAAGGGACTGTTGAGGCATTTTATGAAATCACTCATCAGAAAATAACTAATTACAAAACTCGCCGTAATATACTGTGAAACCGGGCATCGAGTCAACCAGAGAGGAAACCCGTATTAAAGTTGCAATCGCTCTTAGTGTTTTTGGCAAACTTGAATGGCCACTTTGAAGAATATCCAAAGCCAGAACTTCAATGAAAGATGGAAGAATTCGATAGCGCAGTGCACAATGGAGGGTAATGATGCCACCAACTGTTCCAGCTTTCTCGTTCTTACCGTGTTTTCATGATTTTGCGGACAATTAAGTGTGCGTTAATGTTGACTCGGGGTTGTCTCTTCTCGGGCGAGTTCGAATGGCAGGATTTTATATGTCGCTTTTTGGCAGACAACATTAGAGGAAGGCACGAATAACAACAAAATGTTTGTTGTTTTCTTCCTTGCTCTTACAACAGTATAGGAAAGCAGATATATATCTGCAGGCGCTTCGTTTATGAAAATTCGCAAAGTGCTTATGAAGGAAAACCAGAAAGAAAGCCTTTCACTGGTCTTAAAAAAAAGAAAGAATACAAGAAAGGCAGCGAGCTTAACTACACTGAGTCTAGTTTGCCACCCTACACGGGCGGGGAGGGGGGAAGAGGAGAATGAGGGAGAAGTACAGAAAAAGAAAGGGGGAGGAGAGATACACATTGCACACAACACAATTCGCAACCACAGTGCAGGGTTTCACAGGCGGTCGCTCAGTGATGTTGCCCTCAGGAATTGTAGAAGGGCTCGTGCGGTTTTCTGGGCTGATGCACTTGAAGACCACGTACCGAAGATCTTCTCCTGTGTAAAGGGACGGCCATCCAGTCTTCTCGAGGCACACTGAAGTGTCCGGCGATCTTTTCACAGGTCTTGCTGTCCGTTAAACATGGCGAGGCGATGTACGTAAGAGAGAAAGCAATCGTAACAAATGGGACGTTTCGTGGTAACATGCACTTTTATTCAGATCATCAATAAATAAATAAGTGAAATGTAGAACATCTCATATATCATTTATTATATACAGTTATCTCACGCGGATACATATTTAGTTATCGCGAAGGAATATAACAACATGTTTCCATTACATAGTGGAAAAATAATACATACTAATAATAATGCGTCCTTATACAACACTCCATGCGGGGAACGATGGGGAGAGAGATTTCGACGCACTGTAGCGCTGCGAAAGGAGCCCTCCGTAAAGAAGTAGGTAGTAGCATGTATAGGGAATAGGTACAAATGTTACACTGACTACAGGCAGGTTTTTACAAGTTCACCTGAACAGCAGCTATCTAAAAGAACAGTCTCACTTTCTCCCGACAGCAACTGTGCTCAGGATCAAGCAGATACGTTGCATTTACGAAGAAACATTGAGCCTAATGCACTTATCTGAGAAGTACACATACTAACGGCTTATAAAGTAACTATTTAGGAAGGGAGGGAGGATGTTCTATAGGTAAGGCGGTGCGTGGAAATGCGGCATAAATTCTGCAAGCTTTTACAATGCGACACGCATAGGAAGGAGAACAGTCCCTGATGTAGCAGGTCAAAGGGCGTAGCAACATGTAAACGGGTTGGGCTGCATTTCAGCCAAAAGGCGCCCTGGCAAATTAGAGTCGTGTTTCATTTTCGCGACACAGTACGTCACTAGAAACAAGGAGGGGAGGGGGGGTTGTCTTTTTTTAAGTTTTGTATTTCCGTTGCTAAGCGAATTATTTTTTTGAACGACTCTGGCTACAAGTTTTTTTTTCCGAGATGTTACGAACTGAACAAAAAAAATGCAATGAGGAAGGGAAGATGATGCCGTAGACCTGCATTTGGCACGTACTGTTCTCTACGCTACGCTGAAGCGGTACAAACAGGTTACATGCCACGAGGTATAGCGCGCGATAATGAAGGTTATTCTAGAACTGGTGCAGTATCTGTAGTGCAGCCGGCTTGCTGAATTACGGAAATGAGTGCCGTTCTTACAACAATAATGAGACGTTAACTCGCGAGTAAAAATAAGATCAGAAACATTTAGTATGTGCAGACGTGTTCTGGAATTACCAATAATGGAGCACTCGGCGAAACGACACGACTTAAGGGGCGCAAATAGCGTCTGTAAAGGTTGCAATATAGAAAAAGGAGACTTGATATCCGCCAGTTTGCAGCACGCGTAGACAAAAGAACATTTGGCCCGATTTCTCAGAAAGAAAGACGCTTATTTCACGGAAAAATAGCCCACTCGTGAAATTCAAGCCAGCGACCAAGGCCTTTTCGGGTTGGCAGCTCTACCGATTAGGCTAACCCGATAAGAAACATTTTCCGAGGAGTCCATGTGAACTCCATCACCTCGCAACTTTGTGTCGCAAACAGATGGATGCCACATACTGTGGAATTCCGTGGAACTGATTTGCAATATTCAGGTCGAAATATTGTTTCCACTAATTCTTGGGTTGAGACAAGGTTGGTATACCACAAGAGTGGTGTCACCGGGATGGCTTTTCCTACAGGGCGGATACGGACACGCACGCCAGAGAGAGCCGTTTGCCAGGAAGACAGCGCGTCGAAATACACTGACGGCCGACGGCCAACTACGGGGTCTCACGAGAGGTAAACGTATGCAGACAGACGACACACTCTCGCACGTGACATGAACGTTATACACAGTACTGTGTACAGAATACCACTACGGCAGGTATGATCAAAGTAGCGCAACTTGTTTTTTTCGTCATCGATATATATTGTATCTATATATATGTGTACCACTAACAATCGGGACGACAGAAACCGATAATACATTTACGTTTATGCATGAAGCCATAGGGGCCCGTGGATTGGTGCACACAATGTTCGAAGTGCATTGCTTGTCTATGTATATGTATGTACATGACACTAGACACGAATGCAGAGATATATAAAAAAACTAAATTAAAACGATACTGAGACTGTTTACGAGTTGCACCACGATGACGGGGCGAACCGAGCGTTCGTATACCTGTTCAAGTAATACCTGTGAATTTCTTCAAAGATTTGGCGCGATTCATCGCAGCTCAAACGGAAAGCGCTGCGCCTCCTCTGCGCTTTTTCATTGTGTGTCCGTGAAGCCTGGGTTCCTCTTCGAGAGTGAACCTTCGAATCTGCTCAAACGGATTGTCAGAGCCCTGACCACGCTGTCACAGCGCGCTTAAGTTGTCGCGGAGATGACGAAACGTAACGACCTTGAGCACAGGCGGTGTTAGTCGCAATGCGACGAATTTCGCAAGAAACACAGCGCGCTCCATATTACTCCGTTGTTGACCTAGGTGTCGATTTCGTTTGAAGATTATATAGAGATGTGAAGTAAGTGCGCAAAGCTGTCGGATTCGAATAGTGTAAAGGGAAGCAGGAATGAGAGAATCTCGCGCGGTTAGAAAAAACGTTCTCAGTTTAGTTCGGTTCGCCCGCCTCGTACAGGTGTGGCTCTGAACGAAACACGTCAAGTCTTTGCACATCAAGGTGGGCCAACTGCGGAATCGTATGCAGTGAATAGTATGCTGCGCCAACAGCATGCGAAATCATAGCACGAGTTGTTCAAGTTAAGAAAAAAAAACGACACGAGAAGGAGATAACACGCGAGCGGAGGATATTTGTACCAACTTATGTGGGTGTTGCGCGCGAGTGAGACACAGTCTCTCGAGCAAAATGCACGTCGCGTGAAATAAATAGCCGCTGTATCTTCTGAAGGCTACTGCATTATACAAACAGTAAACGGCCAGCTGTACTTCATACAGTTACATAAAATCTTGGAGGGCACCTCTGTACTAGAGATACGGGCTTTTCTGCAGTCGTCATAGAAAGAGATCCCAAGCAAACATGTACCTCAGTTTGGCCCTCTATGAACATTAACGTCAGCTTTACACTCGCAGGAATCACGGTTGGCTACATGTTGACAATCATGTAAGTAGACAATGTTGCTTATCTTACTTGTGATAATATTGAAGCAAGCCGTTCATTGTATGAACATAATTGAAATCAATGCATTAAGAACAACAATACAAAAAAGATGCGCATTGTTACAGTTCGGAGGCGTAAACACCGCGCTCCTCCACACAACGTGAAAGTGATGGGCTTATGGGAAACTATGTATATTTATATTTTCCTACGTACATGATATGACCTGTTGTGCATCATCGCTGCTTTATGTTTCATCGTGCGATCAGTCATCACTACCGCTTTAAGCAAGACAAATAGATATAATACATGATACAAACGCTATATATATGTACAAACACTTTTTTTGTAACATGTGCATGAACAACACTTCGTATGTAAATAAGTTAGCAACACCTTCATTAAAACACCATGTGCCCCCATTCACCATAAACTGCGTACCTCAGCTGGATTTTTTGCGGAGCATCAAGTATTGAAGCGCGATAACCTTCCCAGAACCAGATGACTAGGTTGCTGTGTCAGGGAGCGGGACATCGCAAAGTAGAGCCTAAAGACGTCCAAAAATAAGATGAAAAAGTAAATACAAGGCAGTTGTTTTCCTGTCTCGCCGTTCAGAGAATCTACAAACGCTTATTCATCCGGCTATCAACGCTATGACTTAGTTGACGCCTTGTGGCACTATGGTAGCAGCACGCATGTTTGTGGGTGCCACTCTGGATTTGTGTTCGTGTGGCAATATGGCTCAAACTAATGTTACGGCTTCTGCTGGTTCTTTAGTATTTTTTTTTTTGCGGAACTTTCTTACAAAAACTTGCGGTGGCGCAGAAACTGAAACAAGGCCTCACAAACCACGGTGTCAAGGTGGAAGTTCACAAAACCACTCACGCAGCTGACACTATGTTGTCATGTTCCGCAAGACACGCTCAAGTGTAGTGTCAGCCTTTAATGGGCTCAACTTTAGAAAAGTATCAGGAATTCCACAAGAGCCTCGGCTGTACGACAATGATACCACATGATATATCATGTGCCATGACCTGTCTGCTGCCTAAAAGATACTGAAATGCAGATTCTACGACCATTATTGAGACGCAGCTACCGAAACCGTCGGCTATCGAAGTTAACCAGGTGATACGTAAGCATGTTTGCCATAAGCTATACGTCATGAGATCACGCAAGGATGGGTCGTCTGAAACTCAACATGAAACAGTTTGCCTCTCCTCCAGCTAAGGTTCATGTTCCAACACGTTGATATTGGTTAACCAATTATCTGCGATGTCCCGCGTTCCTGGGCGCAGGAAGTTTGCATTTACAAGAATACAGTGCGAAGCAAGAGTAACAAAAAATGAAATGAAGGCGCGGCGACGCAGTAAGAAAGCGATTAGGCTGGTCGTTGGAGACCACGGTGAGATTTTCGGGGCTGGCTGACCTGTAGCCTTCGCCCCCGAGCAAAATGTGGTCAATAGATTATGCACTTAGTGTAGCTAGAATTTTCTATATAAGATGTACAACTGTCACGCCAGAAATGCTCCGTGGTGTATGTACAGCGACAAGTGCGAGCCACGTGGACGTGCGAAGCTGCTGAAGCCAAAGAGAACGTCGCGAAAAATTCCCGCTTGTACGTTGCGGTCGTCAGTTACATTTCCAATGCATTTCCTGCAGCACAGTTCTTTGTGAATGTCAGCTTTGTTTCCTTGTTACTTCTCTCCAACAGTGATGTCGCCAATGGAATCGTCTGCAAGATTATGAGCTGACCTTTCTACTGAGAAGAAGTCCACCAATAGCATGCTACTTCTGCGTAAGGCGAAACAAAGGGTATATAGAAGAAATGAGTATCTCGTGAATGTCGACGGCGTACCTCAATCCTTAGATAACTAGGACGGCTTCTTGTGTCAGCAGCAGACTGGAACTGAGCACCAACTATATTGTACTTGCCCCTTAAGTTAAATATTCAGAAAATGCTTGGTAAAAATGGTTTGTTGGCGCTGCAGACATAAAAAAACATGAAGAAATGAAGGGTGCTACAGGCGCCTATAAAGACTGATCGGCTAATTAAGAGCGAACAGGTAAACAGACGATTCTGAATTACGAACGCTCACATGAGCACTTGGAGCTTGGCAACACAAAGAAATAGTTGTTTAAAAAGATTTGTACGCACTTCCACTAAGGCACAATATATATAAAAAACAACTCTCGAAAGCCTTGCGTTTCAAACATCAAAGGTTGTGTTTACATTAAGATGGACAAACTACGAGAATCGATGCTTTACATAGAATCTAACCACCGAAGCGGAGATATTTCTTTCTACCAAGGGGCTCATGAAAGCGACTACCTATTCATGACAATTATCGATGTTAATTTAGTTAAGATTAGTTGGAGTCATCGTTTTCAGTGATATTAAATGCACACGAACTTTCTCAATTTTTCGCTTGCATGTGATGAACAAATTTATAGTATGTGAAATGTATCGGGTTATGGGGGTCGGTCGGTATGACGTCCATATGTTGACCATATAACAGTGGAGCAAAGAAAAGCTGAGATTCACAAACTGGCCAGCTAAGGACACGTGAATGGCACACTGACGCAGCCACAATCATTCGTCAGTACATTCAGATATGTTACGCCTTAGACACAAATACTCTTTCATTTGGTGGCATCCAAAACACACCGAAGATGACGTCACGGATGGTTTAATGGAGGCTTCCGGTGCTGAACCGGGGTTCGCGGAGGGCCTTGTGGAGTATGCTCATGACTATTCACGATATGGGCAACCAGACGCTCTACGCACAGGAAGCAGATGGCCTTTGGGACGCGCATTAGCTGAGCGAGGAAAATGTGTTACACTCGTCCGATCCCAAGTGACGGTGATCACCTGTTTGCTGAAAATATATTGCGCTAGACAATGCGCTCCGCACTGCGTAGGAACGATAAAGTATACGGTGCCATTTAGGATACCACCTGGAACCACCTGTCACACATGCGGAGTCACCATGCTATGATGAAGTTGCAGATTGCTTAATAAAAACAGGATATATGTAAACACATCCGTTCTGCTTTGTCAACAAAGCCGATAATACAAATGGTTATCTACAATAACGTTTGATGCCTCTAACTTCTTAAAATTTAGACGTCACATAATACTTGCAGATAATTCAACATGAAGCGTTTAAAACTCTGTAGAGAACTGGCCTTTTGTCCAGAGACAGTTCTAACACAAAGTGAGAAGCATTCTGTCACTGGAATAACACAAAAAAGTCTACAAAAGCGCACCAAATGTGCAACCAATCTCAGCAAGTAGATTTAGCAAGCATTAAAAAACATTTTCACAGGTTCACAAACAAACAAAAAAAATTAGCATACAGCGAATGCACTTACAGAGTCGCTACGACCCTGGTCAATAGGATTAAACAGCAGCAAATGGGCAATGTCTATACAGTATATGTACAAGATATAAGTTAACAAGATACGCGTAAACTAAATGCAGTCTCCGTAGCCGACAGCGGCACGATACGCCAACGTGCGGGGCTAGGCAAATTCAGGAGCAACAACGACGAACAAGTGCCGAGAGCGAGAGCAGCGAAGAACGTCATGGGCGAAGAAGGGGAGGCGAAAGTAGGCGATAATCACGACTTCCGGAAGGAGAAGAAAGGGAACCTGGACTTGTTCGTCGGAGCTGGCGCCATTAGCATCGGCATCTGGTTCTTGTGGGTTATTTGTATCTGCGAAAAGAAATAGCAAAAAGGTCGCATAGTTCACAAGCCACAGAAGCTTTTCCACGCAGTTCTCTCTTGCCAAATAATGATACTTCGCAACTATGAACTTTGAGAGACGCTAATGATATAATAACTAAATTTATTGCGACGCCCGGTCTTCAAATATCGGACCAATGAATTGTCATTAAACCACGGAATAACGTTAAATATACCGATTACGAATGAGAAAAGTAAAGGGTAAAAACAACACCGACAGAAACGTACTAATGATGAAAGTGTGAGAACACCGGACGTTTTAAACTGTTAGGCAACTAGGTCTTTAAGGCTATTGTGGGGCCTATGATAGTCAGGGACTACAATGTAGCTTGAACACCTACGGTTTGTTAACGCACACTCAGATTTCGACGCTATTAAGGTAGGCTTGTTTCAAACACCGGCTTCCATAAAAAAAAATCCAACGCGATAGACAATTGGTTAGCGCGTTCATGATATAACGCGTCCATCTCCCATACGTTACAAGCAAGTATGCTAGTACAAAACATGTTACGAGTGGTCTGACGATTCTCAAGACATGCGTGGCGCGCGCACGCAAACACAAACACAAACACAAACACACACAGACACACGCACACACACACACTTGACGTATTGCAAGACAAAAACTTGATTATGTCAGGAAAATAATTTGTACAACATTTTTTACGCGCTTTTGTTATATCTGTACTTACCGTGCAAGGTGGCTGTACCCAAGGTTCGCCGTCAATCTGCATTGGGAACCTTTTCCTTGTCCTGCATGTATTTTAAATGAAAGTCATGAGCCATATTAACCGCTAAACAGATGACAACTGAAAATCGCTTATAATTGAAATAAATAATAAATATAGGATAATAGCCCGAAAAGACAGGTTTAATGTTCTGCGAATAAAACATGGTGGAAAAATCAATCCAGTCACTTTTTGTCGTGAAAACACACGCATGCTTCGGTGCTACCGATTGATAATACGTGGTGGCAGGAAAATATATCCCTTAAAAAAAAGACCCTGCTTTGCCGCAAAGGCGAAGCAAAGGATGCGATAGCAACAAAATAGGAATGTCTCCTAAGATTGGTGAGCAGATCGAAACTTGCCCCGCGTTGCTCACGCAAAAATGACGCACAAAACGTACTCAGAGTTACAGATGAATTTAATGAAGTGTTTCAGTTGTTACTTTGCCGTGTCTGCAAAGCGCGCCCTTTTCGCAAACGGAGACTGCGCAGCAAGTGCAGTGACCTTTGTGCGCTCGGTAACTCCAACAGAATTGTTCCAGTGAAAGCCCAAGGTGTACGGTTCTCCCCACCACGAGATAAGCGCGCACACGCTTGAGCGTCGTCCCCCCTCCACGGGGCAAAGTACGTGTGGGATATGAACGCATGAGCGCGCGCCGCCACGTCGTGACGATCTGGCGACGTGCGCTCTTTGCGCCATCTCACTGGTAATGCTGAAAACACGATAGTTCACCCGAGATCGACATCGCTAGCAATAAGTGGTAGATATGAATAGTTTGCCGTTTGAACATTCAAGGAGATGCTCCTTTATGGCTCAGTGGCAAACGCCACCCCCTCACACGCAAGAGGTCGGGCGTTCGATTCCACGCGCCGGCGTCTTTTTCCGTATTTTTCTTTCTTGCGTTTTTTAAACTCTTGAGAACTTTATTCAATATGTTCAATACAGTAATACAATACAATGGGAACAAAAATGCGTATAATGCAGAAGGAAGTCTCAAAGTAAAAACTCTCAGAGGCACATCCTGTTAGAACAGGTATAAACAACGTAAAACAAAGATTGACAACTAAGAAACTTATTCAGTATAACCAACTATCACAAACGCTAATACTTATTAATGAATATACATACATAGTGAGCATACACACATGCATAAATACAAATACGCATATAAATGCACACATACAATCAGGTCGTGCATGGGGTTAGTGCAAATTGTTTTAGATGACACCGGGAATAATGCATTGAAGACCTTGATTTGATAATTGATGGAATTGATTTCCAGTATGAAGTTGCAGTAAACAATGCTGTCATTTTACTGTAGTTAGTGTACTTTTGGAAGCAGAATGTTACTATTTTCAGAAAAAAACATGTGTTAATATTATGTGAAGATGTGTTACGGGAAGTATGTCAGTGAAAAGGACACCTGTTCTACTTCTGAATAATGAAACGTCAAGTTTGTGTTGAAAAGTGGAGATAATAGGTAGTATTTTGAGAGTGCTAAAGAGAAGGGCTGCTGATGTAGTGTATGAACTATGAGTGATGATACAGGTTGCTGTTTCCTTAAGGTGAATGATGGATGCCAGATGAGTGGTGTACATGCTCGCCCAGGATGAAATGCAGTAAGGTGGCTGTGAATAAACGCATAGTAAATTGATTTGAGAATGTGTTGGTGGCAATAATGTCTTGAGGGAATGAGTATGGAGATGCCAAAAGCAGGCTTCTTGATGACAGAGTTTACATGAAAGTTAAATTTAAGTTGAGGATCTATTGTGGCACCTAACGAAGTAATAAACTTTGATGGGGTAATGATACAGTTATCTATGTGTATTTCAAGTTTGATTGCCACGTTTCTTTAAATGAGTGAAATAACATGAAAGTTGTTTTGATAGGGTTGATTTTCAGTAAGTTATTATCACACCATGAAACAAGATCATCGAAATCTGTGTTTAGTTTTGAAAGCAGATTGTTGACATCTTTGTCACTGAAAAATATTGTATCATCAGCATAATGGATGCAGTCAGAAAAAGTAAACTATGATGGTAAGTCAATATTGTAGATAAGAAACAAGAAAAGTTCCAAAATTGAGCCTTGTGGAACTCTCTGGTTACTTGTTATTGGAGAGGATAGAACACCGCCGTAGTTGACAACTTGAGTCCTGTTAGCAAGGTAACTTTGTAGCAGGACTAAAGTAGGCCCACTAAGCAAACATAAGAGTGGCGGGTGGTATCAAACGCTTTAGTTAGGTCAATAAACACCACCCCTGCCGAACGACCTTTATCGATAAACTGTTTTAAGCTATCAGTTTTATTTAGTGGTAATTCGGTAGGCAGCTTATCACGAAAGAAAAGAGGATGACCTTAATTTTGGGTATGGCAGTCCCCTGCTGCCGATTTCCCACGGGAGGGCGCCAACCACTTGAGAGGCGATAAAAGTCCCCTCCCAAGCGACTACAACTTCGTTCTGCCGAGCACCAGGCCGGAAGTGCGCTTGTACCTATTTAACCAGTAGTTACCTGGCGGCAGCAATTCTCTGCCTCTCAGAGCAGCGGCGGACGCTCAAATATTTCACCAAAGCTGTGGTGGGTTAAGGTGCGCACAGGGGCCTTAGCATAACCTTATGGGGCTACCTTTCGACATGAGTACCCAGAAACAACCGAGCGCCAGGTGGGTTACCCATTGAGAAAAACCGGTCTGTTCCCGGTTGGCACAGGGAATCGAACCAGGCACCTCCTTCATTGGAAGCGGACAATGTAGCCACCACAGCAGTAAATAGACACGTGTATATAGACACGTGTACATATACGGTGAATGACGGCAAAATGTAGTCGAGAGTGTTCATAGAATTGCGCAATAAAAAAAACAGAACAGTGAGCAATACGTAAATTGGCTATGCGGAAACCTGCGTAGCGAATTGAGTACGCTTCAGAGAGAAGCAAAGACAAGCCAGTGCTACCTGACACTGAGCGGAGAAACCACACAGAAAGACGTATAGGAGAAACGACAGCGGATCGTACGGCTGCATCAAAATGCAGCCTCGAGATGACAGCGCACGCACGACGTATGCAGACATGTGTCAAAAAGAATATACACATAGGCGCACGTCGGGTCCTCTATTAAGGACAGGGAGGCGAAGTAGTCAATGTTTAGTCACAGCCCTTACCCCCTTCCAGGCAACTCCCATTAAATTGAAACCCACTGCTCACCTATGACAATACGTCTGTTTGGCCACGTTGGCGCTTGATTAAAAAGCGCATACACACGAAGGTAATAATGCTGGTGTGAATAAGAAAATGCGCTGTTTAAGCATGCAGTACTTGTCATGGCCTGTCTCACAAGTATGCAGAAGGTGAGGTGACGCAGTTCAATAGAAGTACACGAATATTACAAACGCACTAGTCAGGTCGGCTTAGTCCTATAAACAATGTAGCATTACCTACATTTAACAATACGTAAAATCTGAGCATAATATCACCTGTATGTCAAAAACAAAAAATCACAGCTTTGCCGCAAAGGTGAAGCGATGAACGCGATAGCAACAAATTGGAAGGTCACGCGCAGAATGGCAAGCAGATCGGAACGTGTGCCGCGTTGCTCACGCACAAATGACGCACGAAACGTACTACTAGGTACAGATAACCATGAAAAAGCATCTCAGTTGTCACATCGCTGTGTTTGAAAAGCGCGCCCTTTTCGGAAACGAAGATGGTGCTAAGAGTGCAGTGACCATTGCGCGCCCGGTAACTACAACGCAGTCGTTCCGGTGAAAATCCAAAGCGTACGATTGTCCCCACCACGAGATAAGCGAACGCACGTGAGAGCGTCCTGTCTCAGCGGGGCAAAGTACGAGTGACTGATGAGAGCCCGCGCCCCCACGTCGTGACAATGTGACGACGAGCGCTCTTTGCGCCATCTCGCTGGTAATGGTGAAAACACGATAGTAGTTCCCCCGAGATGCCTATCGCCAGCGAGAAGTGGTAGATGTTTGAACGTTGTAGGAGGTGCTCCATCGTGGCTCAGTGGCTAACGCCTCGCACTCGAAATTCAGAGGCTCGATTCCGCGCGCCGGAGACTTCTTCTGAAACATTTTTTCTTGCGTTTTCATATATATAGATACGTATACTTATACGGTGAATGACGCCGACGGCAAAATACAGCCGTGAGTGTCCACATAATTGCTATCTATCGCAACAACAACAACAACAACAACAACAACAACAACAACAACAACAATAATAATAATAATAATAATAATAATAATAATAATAATAATAATAATAATAATAACATCAAACGTTCCGGAAGTTTTGACGTCACGCGGACGCGCATAAGTAGAGATTTCTGTACGGATTTAAAATATTGATGATGATGAAATCGGCAATAAGTTTTATGAGGGAGGCTTCATAATTTAGAATCGAGGCATTGTTTGACAGTGATGTCCCTGGAAGCTGGGCGACTCATACGTTCAAAACGAATACCAGTGCATACGATGAGGACAAGTGACGGAACAAAACATATCCGAGTGCTTTTCACCTGCTTTCTGACTAGTGTCGTGGACATCCGAGCTAGTTTTGCGGAACCCGGCCATGGTAGGGATTTATAATAACAAGAAAAAAAAACGGTAGGCATGTAAACACCGCGTTAGTGTTGTCCCAGCTTCCCACCTGTGCCCGCATTTGGAAGCTGACGCTCCCATATATTTAGTCTCGTCGTTTCACTACACCTAAGCGCAAGTGCAGAGAATGCGTGACGCTGTTGCTCACCGTATGACCACCGAGGAGCACTGTGCCAGTCGCCGGCCGGAAGCTCTGAGCCCAGCCTTGACTTGACCCATGTGCATGCTGCTCTCCAGGCCGATCACTTCGATAAGCCGGTCGCCAATGTCTGCGCAGAAGAAGTGTCATCCTTCAGTCGCAGAGATGAATCACGTACAATGCCACAACATGCCCCAACGGTGGAACAACCGACATTCATTAACGTGACAATTAATATGTTAATTGTTCATTAACTGTTAACACAATACAGTCAGTACTTTGCAGACGACATGGCTCCAATGTACAACTATGCTTGTGTTTCGTCCTTCTTTAAACAAGAAGTAATGGGCGAAAATGCCAAGAAAATTACAGGGATTGCTATTTGTAGTAATGAGGATATCAATGTGAAGAAATTCAAGTGGACGAAAAGATTACTTGCCGCCGGTAGGAACGAACCTGCAACCTTCGAATTACGCCTCCCAAGCTCTACCGATTGCGCTACAGCGCCGGTCATGTACCCGTCCACTTTATTGGGTATATCTGTGCGTTTAAACCTGGGAGTGTCAGCGCCCATTGCAGCCTGGCAGCGAGCGTGACTTTTTTTTTTTGCCTGCTTACGCCATGTTTATTTATTTATTTCAGGTACAATCATGGCCCAGAGGGCATTGTTGAGGGGAGTGGTACAGGATCAGGATGTTGAAAGGTGTTCGAATTGTACAAACATTGCACACATATGAGCAAATATACAAAAGCACTGAACAAACAAGTATCCAGCGGTGCGTAGAAGTATACAAAAGTTTAACACAAATTTACACAGGTATTGCCTCTAGCATGAAAAGATAACAAAACTAACATTGACAACTGCATGAATATGACACATTATAAGGTAGATAAACACTGTGAAGTTCAAGCTACACAGAAGTGAAGTAATCAGACACTTTTTTACTAATCTGTTCAATATTGTTAGTAAGCACTAGGGATGGTGGCAGGCGATTCCACTCTGATGTAGTTCTAGGAATAAACGAATTTGAATATGATACAGTGCGACATTTCAGGATACCATATCAAACATCTAATGATCTTATTACAAGCTGGCAGCCGACCAATCATCTCTCGCATGCCACTTGAAGGCCTGAACGAGACCCTCGCTAGAAATGAAGAAGGATTTCCGAAGCTTGCAGGTTCGCAGTCCTAAACGCGCGAACACAAATTTTTCTTACAGTCACGGGAACACCACCCACGGACCCTTTCACAGACGGCTCCTTGGGCGCCGCCCAAGTTCTCTCTGGGCTGCGCGAAATATTCCTGAACCCCACAGTCTGGCAACACGGACCCCGAAGTCTGGCAACACTTCGGCATCACCAAACAGAACCTCTCCACGAAAAGACATGCTGCTGAAATTGTGACATGAGCCTATGCACACCCAGCCCAGGATTACGGCGTTTTCGTCGCTCCCGTGAAAAGCTCTATACGAATTGAACGCGCATCTCGCACACAACAATTGACACGAATCCTTTTTTTTATTGCTTTAAGCATGCTCACAACGCGAAGGCGAACTGAACGCGTAGCTTGCTCGCTCAAACGATATTTGTTGTTTTCTTCTTTTTTTTTCATGCCGGCAAGTTCGACTGAGACGTACAGACGGAATAACACTTGTCAGAACCAGCGAAGCGCGTGACTTGGGCGCTGTTGTTCTTCGTAGCTGTTACTTTAAGTAAGAGATAAGCTTCGTTCCCGCTTGAATTTTAGCGCAAGGTCATATCGTGCAGTACGAACATGTTAGGTGTCAGTACGGCGTCAGTATTAGCGCATTTCTGCAGAAAACGTGAAGCTGTAGCGGCAGGCTTGGCTCTGCAGACAAGCGTGATTGCGCCTGTACCAGAGCGTTACGCCAGAAGCGCAACTCTCTTGCGCGGTGTCACGAAAGACGGGCATTCTGCATTCGCCATCAGGAAGCTTGTTTTTATGTGTACAAACGGAGCACACAGTATATTCTTTCGTCTTCGCAGGGGGGAGGAAGGCAAGAGTCTCAAGAAGTGAAACTCTCCAGACGTTTAAGAGCATAGCTGTAAGGGCCGAGATTTGCCGTGGGTCGTAGACAGAAAATGATGAAACGAGCACTCTCACGAACCGACCCTCGCAACTGTTCCCTGCGGCGGACGTCGTTCCCGTATAAGGCTCCTGTTCGCAAGTTACCCCGCAAATACGAATAAATGTAGCCCAGAGTGCCGGTATGTCCACGTTAACAAGAGCAACGGTTTTCTGAAGCTGACGAATGGTAAAAAAATTCCGCCATATCCACGAACTGAATGACGATGAGTGGGCGAAGCTCCGGAGGTAAACCTGGTAAACCATGAATCCTCTGTACATTTTGCCCACTCGATTTTATTACATCGCTCCCCCTAGCGTACGTCGCCGCACTAAATCGAACGATTGCCTTCAACCAATGACACGCGCCATATGTGACATCATTCCTATTTTATAAGATCTCGCGTCTTTCATCAACTACAAGTACCGCTTTCTAGTTTATAACATCTTGCATCTTTTCATCATCAGCTACAGGTACCACCATCTAGTAAACACTACAAGAACTAAACGAGAGGTGGCTACATACAGGAGACGGTACCGCCATCTAGTGAACACTGCAAGAACTAAACTAGAGGTGGCTACATACAGGGGACGGTACCGCCATCTAGTGAACACTGCAAGAACTAAACTAGAGGTGGCTACATACAGGGGACGGTACCGCCATCTAGTGAACACTGCAAGAACTAAACTAGAGGTGGCTACATACAGGCTACAGGGGACGCACAGCCCACGCCCTAAGGAGCTTCGCCCCTAAAATATACAAGGCATGCTCCGCAGTTAACCAGAAGTAAGACGGCATATACCTTGTACGGCACTGCTCAGGTCGATCGAGTTGAAGCTGTTGGTGGAGATGTCCCGCTCGTGCTTCTTGCGTCGCTTGGACCGTGAGCGGCGCCGTGACGAGGCGTTGTCCCCCCACAAGTTCGAACCGCCGTAGATGCTGGGTATGTTGAGCACCGCGATGCCCTGCAGAGATGGCCCGTTGGACAGCTCCAGCGAGACGCCGTCACACTGCGTGTGTCAAAACAAGGGACCACCGATAAGAAGAGCCCTCGCAATGTGTCCGTACGCTGAGCGCCATTCATCGGGCGAAAGTTGTAACTGGGTCCCAAAAGCATATAGCCATTGCGGAGCGCTCGGGCTCGATTCGTACCACTTACGGTGCACGTGCCTTAAAGCGACCATCGATGCTACGTAGGACTGCGCCCATTCAGCCACTATCGCAATGCGAACTCAGTGGCTTATCAGTGTTATCACTATACCGGGCCGCCATCTTTCACTTTTCATGCACGTGTATAGGCTACGTAACATTATCACGGCACCCTGGGCGCTTTTCTATCTGACTGAATTCGTTGATTGATATGTGGGGTTTAACGTCCCAAAACCACTCTATGATTATGAGAGACGCCGTAGTGGAGGGCTCCGGAAATTTCGACCACCTGGGGTTCTTTAACATGCACTCAAATCTGAGCACACGGGCCTACAACATTTCCGCCTCCATCGAAAATGCAGCCGCCGCAGCCGGGATTCGAACCCGCGCCCTGCGGGTCAGCAGCCGAGTACCTTAGCCACTTGACCACCGCGACGGGGTTCTGACTGAATTCGTAGGAAGCTTGATTGAAAAAGCTGTGTGTGCGTTGCCGGAAAATATGACGTCGATTACAAAGCAACTCGTAATCAAGTTTTTGTTTTTGCTTACTGCTTAGAGTAACCATATTCATTGACAATAGCAGTGCGTCGCGTTAACATGTCGCGGTACGGTAGACGTGGTAGCAGTGAATGAATGTCGCCGTGACTCGCATGTAATCATGCCCGCAACGACACGAGGTTGTGAAACTGTCAAATCGGTAAAATCACGGCTGTCATTAAAGAGCTGACTACCAGCACATGTCACCTCAAGCCCGCCTGTGCAATGACGTGTACGTTTAAACAGCCTACAGCATTGCGCGGCCGCACGATCGATTGTTCAGTTTGCGAGCGACATAATTCGTGCAACCGCATTTGACAGCTGCTGCCTAGGTGAATGAACAGGCGCGTCAAGGGCGGCCAGCGACGAGTACGGGGAACCGGGAGGTCCCACACGTGGCGTACGGGTCTCCCACAACAGTTGTGCCTGCCTCGTACGGGTCCCGCACCTGCATTTCATTGACAGGTATACGTGAAGGGTGCTGACGCATCAGCGCTCACTGACTCTTTCTGAAGCGCGCCCATCAGTGCGGATAGCGCTTTCTCTGTATAATATACGATGCGTAGAGACGGCGTGTACTAATTTTGTGTACTAATTAAACCTGGGTAAGCTGCGGACATTATTACGAGTGCGAAGCAACAAGATCTAAAAAGGAGGAGCACACGGGGACTAATGGGGCGTTTATTGTTACGAAAAAAAAAAACTGGTACATCATTCGTTTCTGTTCAGTAGTGTGCTTGAAACTAAAGCGAAATAAATGTGATATTGTCATGTTAGACCATCTGGAAACATCTACAGTTTGAGGCACATCTGAGGTGTATCACTGCTATGTAGGAGGAAGCTAGGTTTCTCAGGCAAAATGTACGTTTACTAACACAACGCCGAATTACGAGCATGTTAATAACTACAAGCACGTTAATAACTACGAGTACGTTATGGCTATGAACACGTTAGGGTAAATTCAAGTGACTTTTGCATGAAATATAACTTGCAACACCATTTGCACTATCCGCTCTCCTTCTTACCTGCCCTAAAATAATAATTATTGAAATATTTGCACACATTAGCGTATATAATGTAAAAAAAGTATCCATATGAAGTACAACAAAGAAATAAAAAAGCGAAAATTTCTCAACGCTTTTGCAGCTGTGCTTCAGCACACAAATGTCTCTTATAATCTCAATTATTTACGTTTGGAACGGTGAACGAGCGAGTTTTAGATGTGATTTTGTGTGATCCGGTGAAAAGAAGTGGCCTCACCATGATATCGACGTCGTCGTGAAGGTTTTTACACGTCGCGAAGAACGTCTCCGACGTGGCGAATTCAAAGTACCACATTTTGTTCTTCATCCTGCGATAACAAAAAAAAACGATGTAATTTTTCAGCTTTTCGAAACACTGTACTTGCAGCAACTTCACTTTTGCGGTTGTTTAGTTTATGAAGCAACGGTTTTCTCTGTTTATTCGAGGTCCGTCCCAAAATCTAAGGCAGTACGTTTGAAGAAAACTAATCACCCAACCCGTTAGCATATCCATGTCATCACCATCAACACATACGCCACCAGATATTATGCACTGGTTCCGGCTTCCGTCCTGGGAACCTCGTTCAATGTAACCCTCCGTTAAGCGCTTCATCAATGACGTCTATTATTACGTCAGTAAAGTAATAAGACGACGCTGAAACCCGGACGGTTTGCTATTGGTCTCATATTGTGCCGTAACAGCAAGTTGGTGTACATTCATAGCTGATTATAGGGTGCGAAAAGCAGAATTACGAGAAAGGACACGAGACAAAGCACCACTAACGCCAGTATACATATATAGTGGCGCTCTGTCCCGTGTCCTTCCTCGTGATTGTGTACTCTCTAAACAATTGTATCGGGCCAGTTGGTAACGATCCATCTTGCTAGGAAGCGCAGCCACTGTTACACAGAACACACAACCACACAACACAAGCGCTTAACTTCAACTAAACGTTTAGCGCAAACGTCAGAGTTTATAAAGGGGGTGAACAGAGAAAAAGAATAATAAAAGGTAGACAACAAAAAGCACACGTGCCAGTCCCGTACATTACTATCCGTTATTGTCTATCACCCCATCCAAAAGACATAGCTCTTTCCGCGTGAGCGAGATAGAGGGTGCACTAACACACTCAAAATCATCGCGCGTCATTTCCGCCGCTTCTACTATCAAACGGGTTAATAAATCTCTGTCCCGATATAACACGCACGTGTTATCGAAATAAGGCACACAACCGCACTCCTTACAATGGATCGCCAAGTGACCATTGGAACCCTTCTTGAGCACCACTTTATTGTGCACCACTTTATTGTGGTGCTCTTTTAGCCTCTCATTAATGCGTCTTTCAGTTGAAAGATGCATTAAAATATGTTTATAAGAAGGTAAAGATGTTTATAAACTCTGACGTTTGCAATGAACGTTTACTTGAAGTTAAGCGCTTGTGTTGTGTGTTCTGTGTAACAGAGGCTGCGCTTCCTAGCAAGACTCTCGCACCTTAAACTCAATTTCGATCATATGGTGCATACCCCATCGAGTTACGAAGCCTGCATCACCATGGCAGTACTGTTGATCTCTCTTAGACTACACTTGCACTACCTCATCGGTGTCCACATTCCACCATCGTAACGCTAACCAACTTTTTTGCTTCTCACCCTTAAATCATCATCATCATCATCATCATCATCATCATCAGCCTGTCTACGTCCACTGCAGGACAAAGGCCTCTCCCATGTTCCGCCAGTTAACCCGGTCCTGTGCTTGCTGTTGCCAATTTATACCCGCAAACTTCTTAATCTCATCTGCCCACCTAACCTTCTGTCTCCCCCTACCCCGCTTCCCTTCTCTGGGAATCCAGTTGGTGACCCTTAATGACCAGCGGTTATCCTGTCTACGTGCTACATGCCCGGCCCATGTTCATTTCCTCTTCTTTATTGCAGCTATGATATCCTTAACTCCCGTTTGTCCCCTAATCCACTCTGCTCTCTTCTTGTCTCTTAAGGTTACACCTACCATTTTTCTTTCCATTGCTCGCTGCGTCGTCCTCAATTTAAGTTGAACCCTCTTTGCGAGTCTCTAGGTTTCTGCTCCGTAGCTAAGTACCGGCAAGATACAGCTGTTATATACCTTCTTCTTGAGGGACAGTGGCAATCTACTTGTCATAATTTGAGAGTGCTTGCCGAATGTGCTCCACCCCATTCTTATTCGTGGTTAGGCTCTGCGGTTATTACCTGCCCTAAGTAGACATAGTCTTTTACAACTTCAAGTGCACTATTACCTATCTCGAAGCGCTGCTCCTTGCCGAGGTTGTTGTACATTACTTTCGTTTTCTGCAGATTAATTTTAAGACCCACCTTTCTGCTCTCCTTGTCTAACTCCGTAATCATGAGTTGCAATTCGTCCCCTGAGTTACTCAGCAATGCAATGTCATCGGCGAAGCGCAGGTTACTGAGGTACTCTCCATTAACTCTTATCCCTAACTTTTCCCATTCTAGGCTTCTGAAAACGTTCTGTAAGCACGCAGTGAATAGCATTGGGGAGATCGTGTCCCCCTGCCTTACACCCTTCTTTATTGGTATTCTGTTGCTTTTTTTATGAAGCACTATGGTAGCAGTTGATCCCCTGTAGATTTCTTCCAGAATGTTTATATATATTTCATCTACGCCCTGACTCCGCAGTGTCTGCATGACGGCTGATATTTCTACTGAATCAAACGCCTTCTCGTAATCTATGAAGGCTATGTATAGTGGTTGGTTATACTCTGAGCATTTCTCTATTACCTGATTGATAGTATGAATGTGGTCAATTGTTGAGTAGCCTGTTCTAAATCCTGCTTGTTCCTTTGGTTGATTGAATTCTAATGTTTTCTTTACTCTGCTAGCAATTACCTTTGTAAATAGCTTGTATACTACAGAGAGCAAGCTGATCGGCCTGTAATTCTTCGAGTCCTTGTCATCTCCTTTCTTATGTATTAAGATGATGTGAGCGTTCTTCCAAGACTCTGGTACTTTTCCCGTCAGGAGACACCTCGTAAATAGAGTGGCTAGTTTTTCTAACACAATCTGTCCTCCATCTTTCAGCAGATCTGATGTTACTTGATCCTCACCAGCAGCTTTGCCTCTGTGCATGCTCTCCAAAGCTTTTCTGACTTCTTCTATCATTACCGGTGGGGTGTCGTCTGGGTTACTGCTAGTTCTTATAGTATTAAGGTCGTGGTTGTCTCGGCTACTGTACAGATCTCTGTAAAACTCCTCCGCTATTTTAACTATCCTATCCATATTGGTAGTTAATTTGCCTTCTTTCTCCCTTAGTGCATACATCCGCCTTTTGCCTATCCCAAGTTTCCTCTTCACTGCTTGGACGCTTCCTCCGTTTTTCAGAGCGTGCTCAATTCTCTCCATGTTATACCTTCTTACATCGCATACTTTACGTCTATTAATCAGCTTCGAAAGCTCTGCCAGTTCTATTTTGTCTGTTGTACTTGACACTTTCATGATTTGACGCTTCTTAATTAGGTTCTTCGTTTCCTGGGAAAGCTTGCCGGTGTCCTGTCTAGCTACCCTGCCTCCAACTTCCACTGCACACTCCGTGATGATACTCGTCAGATTATCATTCATTGTATCTACGCTAAGGTTGGTTTCCTCGCTAAGAGCAGAGTACCTGTTCTGCAGTGACACTCTGAATTCCTGTACTTTCCCTCTCAGTGCTAGCTCATTGATTTGCTTCTTGCGTATCAGTTTCTGTCGTTCCTTCTTCAAGTCTAGGCGGATTCGAGCCCGTACCATTCTATGGTCACTGCATCTTACCTTGCCAACCACTTTCACATCCTGCACGACTCCTGGGTGTGCAGTCATTATAAAGTCTATTTCGTTCTTATTTACGCCATTAGGGCTCCTCCATGTCCACTTGCGGTTTTCTCGTTTTCGGTAGAAGGTATTCAAAATACGCAGATTATTGCATTCTGCGAATTCTACTAGTAGCTCTCCTCTGGCGTTTCTAGTGCCGATGCCATAATCTTCTACTTCCTGGTCTCCAGCCTGCTTCTTCCCTACCTTTGCATTAAAGTCGCCCATTACTATAGTATACTGTGTTTTCACCTTACTCATTGCCGATTCCACGTCTTCATAGAAGCTTTCAACTGAAGCGTCATCATGGCTGGATGTAGGCTGGTGTTGTGTTCATATCGCGATAGGCTACACCTGTCGTAGTTGTCAAGTTGCGGTGATAAGTGAATGATCGCCACTGCGCATGTGTAACCTGGAGCCACTTGTATATAGGGGCGTGGGCCCTACGTTACGGGTTGGTTGTGCTGTTTGGAGGCTGCTCGTTGGCATGCCTGAATAAAGGATTCGAAAAGCATGCCCTGGTTCTGAAGTTACAACATGTTTGGCGACAAGGATGGGATCCAGACAGCAGGAAAAACAGCAGCTGTTCGGGGTGCCATGCTCGGAAAGCTTCCAGAGTTCGATCCGGACGGTGACAACTGCGATGTTTTCTTCGAGCGATTTGAGTGTTTTGCAGCTGCTAACGACATCGCAGAGGATAAGAAGTTGCAAGTGCTATTGACGTCCATCGGGGAGAAGGCATACGTCACGCTGAGGAGCCTTCTTCTGCCGAAAACGCCTACCCAGGAGACGTATGACGTGGTCATCGCAACGCTGAAAAAGCACTACACCCCGAAGTGCTCCGTGGTTACGGAAAGATACCGTTTTAACCAACGCAATCAAGAACCGCACGAAAGCATCAGCGACTTCATAGTAGGACTCAAGAAACTGGCTGCAACATGTGAGTTCGGCACCTTTCTTGAGCAAGCCCTGCGAGATCGTCTCATCGCGGGATTGTGTTCCGACAGCATACGGTGCAGGCTTCTGGCGACACCTGATGCAGAATTAACCTGGGAGCGCACCTGCAGCATTGTAGCAGCCATGGAATCTGCTACTAGAGGCACTCGGGAAATGGTGGCGACCCTCGCAACAGGGACCCCCGTCGACAGCGACGTTCACTGGAACAAGGAAACGGCAGCTGGACAACGGCAAGCACCCGCTGGGGACTACGCACGGAGTTTCATGCCGAAAACCACTTCAGCTGCAGGTACACAAGAGACTAAGGGGTGTCATCGTTGCGGTGGGCGGCACTCTCCTGTAAGTTGTCCGTTCATGAACAGCCGTTGTTTTAAATGTAACAAGAAAGGCCATGTAGCCAAAATGTGTAAAACTAGGGCGCCTATTCATTGCCTGGCGAATGATGCAACGCGTGATGAGTTGTTGACACTGTGTCACACAGACCGTAGGTCGGGCACGCCTGCCATTGTGGTGCCGTTGCTGATAAACGGAAAAAAGATTTCGATGGAGCTAGATACAGGCGCAGCCGTATCGGTAATGTGTGAAACAGAATGTTTAAAGCATTTTCCCGATGCAAGTTTCAGGGAAACAGATGTTAGGCTAGTCACCTACAATGGCACGCCTGTCACGGTCAAAGGTATTATGGATGTTGATGTAAAGTACCAGAGCCAACACGTTCGCTTGCCACTAGTGATTGCTAAGGATAGCACCGGGGCTAGAATGCCAACATTATTGGGGCGGGAGTGGCTAACGAAAATAAAACTCGACTGGCTGAATGTGGTACGGGTGCAGAACGTACGTGAAGAAGCACAGATAACTGATAAGTACCGCGAGGTATTTCAACCAGGATACGGGGCCATTAAAGGGTTTCACGCTAGTATTGTGCTTAAGAAAGGCGCTACTCCTGTTTTTTGTAAAGCGAGACCAGTGCCATACGCGTTACGCGAGCAGGTAGAACAAGAGCTGCTTAATATGGAGAAGGCAGGCATTGTGTACCGCGTGAGGCACAGTGCTTGGGCCACCCCACTGGTGGTTGTACCGAAAAAGAATAATGGCATTCGACTGTGCGGGGATTACCGGGTCACCGTCAATCCTTTCGTGGTAGTTGACCATTACCCTCTACCGCTGCCTGAAGATATATTCACCACGTTGCAAGGTGGAGCTGTGTTTTCAGTTCTTGACCTGAGTAAGGCGTATCTGCAACTGGAATTAGATGAGCACGCTCAGGAACTGCTCACCATTAACACGCATATGGGCCTTTTCCGGTACAGGCGCCTACCCTATGGTGTAGCCTGTGCACCAGCCGCCTTTCAGGCGGTAATGGACCAAGTCCTGAGGGGCTTGCAAGGCACGGCTTGCTATCTTGACGATGTCATCATAGCGGGAGTTAGCTACGAGCAGTGTCGTGAAAGAGTTGAACAAGTGCTCATGCGCCTAAGCGAATACGGTATCAAGGTCAACGCGGAAAAGTGCAGCTTGTTTAAAAAAAGAGTAACCTACTTGGGGCACGAAGTTGATGGCAATGGGTTGCACCCTACCAGTGACAAAGTAAGGGCGATAAAGAATGCACCCAAGCCAGACAATGTCACGCAACTAAAGGCATTTTTGGGACTGGTCAATTTTTACGCAAAATTTTTACCAAATGTAGCTACAGTACTGGAGCCTCTTCATGGCTTGCTGCGCAAGGAAACCAAGTGGCACTGGTCCCGACTATGTGACGACGCGTTCAACAAGTGTAAAACGTTGTTGACGGATGAAAGTGTGTTGGAAATATATGATGTGGCAAAAGAAATTCAGCTCACGTGTGACGCTTCGGAGTATGGCCTAGGAGCCGTACTATCGCATGTCGTGAACGGCCAAGAGAAGCCTATCGCTTTCGCCTCAAGATCGCTGTCAGTGTCCGAGCGGAACTACGGACAAATAGAGAAAGAGGCACTGAGCATAGTATTTGGAGTAAGAAAATTCCACAAGTATCTATATGGCAGGGCATTCAACGTTTTAACGGATCACCAACCACTGACGGCTCTTTTCGACCCACACCGACATTGCGGTGCCGTGGCAATTGCCAGGGTACACAGATGGCTGACATTTCTAGCAGACTATCGGTACAAAATTACGCATAAGCCGGGCTCCGCCATATCGCATGCTGATGCTTTGTCACGGCTACCGTTGTCGGAGGGGGGGCATGACGAGGACACAATTTGCTACTTTTCCACGTTGTCAGATTTGCCGCTGACCGCGAAAGACATTGAGCGTGCAACAGGGTGTGACAGTTTGCTGCGAGTTGTGCGAAATAGGGTATGGCAAGGTTGGCCAAACACTGTCAGTGCGGAACTGCAACCGTTTTGGGTTCGCCGATTTGAGCTCACGGTGGACGAGGGCTGTATTGTTTGGAATAACAGGGTTGTTGTTCCTGAAAGCTTGAAGACTGTAGTACTAGCACTCTTGCACGAACAGCATCTCGGGATCTCAAAAATGAAGGCTGTTGCACGGTCAATGGTCTGGTGGCCGGGTATCGACGATGCCCTTGAACAGGCGGTGCGCAAATGTAGTATCTGTCAGGCAGTACTTCCTGCAGCGCAGCCAGTTCCTTTGTTTCCATGGAAAGTTTGTGAACACCCGTGGCAACGAGTCCACTTGGATTTTGCGGAAAAAGAATCGCAAATCTTTCTTATTGCAGTAGATGCTTTTTCCAAATGGATAGAGGTTAAGTGTATGCAGTCGACAACGGCTGCGAAAACAGTCGAGGCTGTGCGTTCCTGGTTTGCGTCGCACGGGTTGCCTGTGGAAGTGGTTACTGATAACGGGCCTCAGTTCCGCGCAGCGGAATTTCTAACTTTCCTGAAAGCGAATGGCGTGAAACATACGCTCACCCCACCGTATCATCCGCAATCTAATGGAGCGGCCGAGCGAGCGGTGCAAACAACTAAGAAGGCTCTCCTGAAGCAGTTAATGGATGACGAAAGGAAAGGTACAAACAGGTCACTACAACATCGCCTAGATAATTTCTTGTTCGCGTACCGCACAACCCCGCACACGTTCACTGGGAAATCACCAGCAGAATTGTTCCTGCGACGGAAACTGAGGACCCGCTTATCGTTGCTACGACCAGATGTGAACGGTGTGTTGACTGACCAAGCAGAGGAAGTGAAAACATCCGCTGACAAGCGGCGCGCAGTGTTTCGTTCTTTTGCGATGAATGAGTGCGTACTGGTACGATCAGTGCGTGGAGAGACTGTGAAGTGGTTACCGGGTAGAGTGTTGCAGGTAAAATCAATATGCACATACTTAGTGTTGGTGAGAAATCGTGTGCGATATGTGCATGCCGATCATTTGCGCCACTCCTGTCTGGAACGGGAGAAAGAGCCAGCTGTGGACGACGAGTTCGAGCTGCCGCATGTGCCCGAAGAACGGGACCCTACTACTTCGACGACGACGCTGCCACCGATTACACAACACCAGTCGAGCACGGAGCGTATGCCGCAGCCGGACATGACTACGCTCCGAAGAAGCACCCGACAACGCCGGGCGCCTGATCGCTGGGGCTATAGTAGCCGTACTTAAAGTTTGTCAGAAAGGGAGTGTTGTGTTCATATCGCGATAGGCTACACCTGTCGTAGTTGTCAAGTTGCGGTGATAAGTGAATGATCGCCACTGCGCATGTGTAACCTGGAGCCACTTGTATATAGGGGCGTGGGCCCTACGTTACGGGTTGGTTGTGCTGTTTGGAGGCTGCTCGTTGGCATGCCTGAATAAAGGATTCGAAAAGCATGCCCTGGTTCTGAAGTTACAACAGTTGTACTTGACACTTTCATGATTTGACGCTTCTTAATTAGGTTCTTCGTTTCCTGGGAAAGCTTGCCGGTGTCCTGTCTAGCTACCCTGCCTCCAACTTCCACTGCACACTCCGTGATGATACTCGTCAGATTATCATTCATTGTATCTACGCTAAGGTTGGTTTCCTCGCTAAGAGCAGAGTACCTGTTCTGCAGTGACACTCTGAATTCCTGTACTTTCCCTCTCAGTGCTAGTTCATTGATTTGCTTCTTGCGTATCAGTTTCTGTCGTTCCTTCTTCAAGTCTAGGCGGATTCGAGCCCGTACCATTCTATGGTCACTGCATCTTACCTTGCCAACCACTTTCACATCCTGCACGACTCCTGGGTGTGCAGTCATTATAAAGTCTATTTCGTTCTTATTTACGCCATTAGGGCTCCTCCATGTCCACTTGCGGTTTTCTCGTTTTCGGTAGAAGGTATTCAAAATACGCAGATTATTGCATTCTGCGAATTCTACTAGTAGCTCTCCTCTGGCGTTTCTAGTGCCGATGCCATAATCTTCTACTTCCTGGTCTCCAGCCTGCTTCTTCCCTACCTTTGCATTAAAGTCGCCCATTACTATAGTATACTGTGTTTTCACCTTACTCATTGCCGATTCCACGTCTTCATAGAAGCTTTCAACTGAAGCGTCATCATGGCTGGATGTAGGCGCGTAAGCCTGTACTACCTTCATTTTGTATCTTTTATTCAGTTTAATTACAATGCCTACCACCACCCTTTCATTAATGCTATAGTAATCCTCTATGTTGCCAGCTATGTTTCTGTGAATTAGGAACCCTACTCCCAGTTCCCTTCTGTCTGCCAAGCCCCGATAGCAAATGACGTGCCCATTCTGTAGCACAGTATAGGCCTCATCTGTCCTCCTAACCTCACTCAGCCCTATTATATCCCATTTAATGCCTTCTAGCTCCTCGAATAATACAGCTAGACTTCCCTCACTAGATAACGTTCTAACGTTAAACGTTGCTAAGTTCAAGTTCCAATGGTGGCCTGTCCGTATCCAGAGATTCCTAGCACCCTCTGCTGCTTTGCAGATCTGACCGCCGCCGTGGTCAGTTGCTCCGCAGCTGGTGGGGACTGAGGGCCGTGAGTTAATTGACGAATGCCTACGGGAGGGGGTGGCCAGATACTGCACCAGGGTGGCCAATCCTTCTCTGGTGAGATCATCGGTGCGTACCGGCTTTAAGCCGGTACGATCAGACAGTAGTGAGAACGCTCCATGCATGTCTTCCTTATTGTTGTTCAGCAGCGTTGGCGGCCACCCACCACGGAGCCCAACGAGGGGACGCTACAAGGTTACAAATGCTGAAACCTGCAGACGCCAGCCGTACAACGCCACTATAACCCAATGCGCCTAGACCAAGGTAGGCTATTTGCACAGGGTTAACCCTAGCCGCCAGGAAGTTTGGAAGTAAACGGAAGAGAGTAGAAGACAGGACAGATAAATAGTAAGAGATAAAGACAAAGATGTAGGGAGAGAGAGATAGGAAAAGGCGACTGCCGATTCCCCTGGGTGGGTCAGCTCAGGGGTGCCGTCTACGTGAAGCCGGGGCCAAAGGGGTGTGTTGCCTCTGCCGGGGGGCCTTAACGGTCCAATCACCCAGCGTCGGCTCAACCCCCAGGATCCCCTTTTCCTCGGACACGGCAAAGCCACGCACGGCTAGGCGTGGGAGGGAGTCGAAACTCCCCCGTTAGCTCGGGTTCGTGGTGTCGCTACACACCAAATGCCTACTTGCGCAGGCGCCCCTGCGGCATCAACAATCAACACTGTGTTTTTTTTTTGCTCTTTCATCCTGTGCCCGTAGAGTCCCCCTCGAAATAATTGTTTGCATTTCAAATTTGTCGATGTCCGTTATGACTCTTCATACGTCTTGAAGGAGAAAGCATAGCAAGCCGAGTCAACACCTAATTTAAAGAAAAAGTACAGGACGCGTCGACCGAGTCATGTGAATGCCTCTTGAAAGAATCTTAGTCCTCGAACGCCTCAAAGAAGCAGAGAGCGTGCCTGAAGGCGTGCTCTCTGCTCTGAAGGCTACGCTGGAGAAATCACGTGGCATTTCTTTTAGGGGCGAAGCTCCTTATAGCGGCACCCGTTCGTTCCTCGTAGCCGTTGTAGCATGTAACAAATATAACATTTTGACCTCCAAGGTGGTGCCGGTGAGAGATTTCTTCTGTGCGTTGTTGAACAATAAAAATAGTGTTACACAAGGCAAGGCAAATTAATGGGGGTTTTTAATGGGCCCTGAGTCCGCGATCACCGTATAATCATGATGATCTCCACCGCCATGGCTCGTACCTACTCAGAGGGATCGCAGTGGAGGCAACGTTGTCTTCATTCTCTACGCGCGCTTCCCTTGCTTTTCCTGGTAGTGATACTTCTTATCATTCCTCCGGTCTCAGACGAAGCCCTCTGGGCGAGTCATTCTTGCATCCTTCGCGTAAACGGCTTCAGGCGGGCAACATGCGTCGCCTCTGTCTTGCATGAACGTCGGCCACTAGTGGTGACACGTGCAATTTCATAGTTGACCTCGCTGAGACGATGAAGTATCACGAAAGGACCGGCGTAGTGTGCCAGTAGCTTTTGGCTCAAGCCACGTCTGCGTATTGGGGTCCACACCCACACTAGATCACCGGGAGCATAGGTTACATGCCTGTGTTGACTGTCGTAGCGAGTTTTGGAGAACTCTTGCGCTGCCAGTGCACGTAGGCAGGCAAGTCGACGTGTCTCTTCCACACGACACAAAGTTTCCGCAATTGTTAAATCGTCATGGACGACAAAAGGAAAGATAGTGTCCAGCGTATGTCGAGGTGAGCGAGCGTAGAGCAGATAGAAAGGGCTGTAGCCTGTCGTTTCGTGTTTCGGCGTGTTGAAAGCGTACGTGACGAATGGTAAAACTTCATCCCAGTTTTTGTGGTCGGAGGCGACGTACATTGACAACATGTTGATCAACGTTCGGTTCGTGCGCTCGGTGAGGCCGTTAGTTTGTGGATGATACGCAGTTGAGTGTCGGAACTTGGAAGCACACAAATGAAGTAATGATTCGACAATATCAGCGGTAAATTGTCGTCCACGGTCACTTCTTAATGTACATGTCAATGGCTGCTTATGGGGAATGAGAAACAGGAGCATACCACATTTAGTTAAAGCGCACGCTGCGATCCCCAGTAGCAGCCATTGGCATGTACATTGAGCACTATCTGACAAGAAAGGGTTGCTACGTTGTACTCGCTGGGTGTAACTTCCTTAGATTTAGAAAGGTTTAGCGAGCGTTGAGCCGCAGTGCCATGAATACAATGAACTAGTATATACCATGAATGAACTCGAGGTGGTTAAAGGTGGGCAGTAGATAGAAGCGCAAGCCGTAAGAAAGTAAAAGCCGAATTCTCCTGTCTCTCATTTCCCATTAGCAGCCATTGGCATGTACACTGAGCACTATCTGACAGAAAAGGTTGCTACGTTATACTCGCTGGGCATAACCTCCTTTGTTTTAGAACGGTTTAGCGAGCGTTAGGCCGCAGTACAATGAATACAGTGAACTAGTATATACCATGAACTCGAGGTGGTTAAAGGTGGGAAGTAGACCCGAAGCGCAAGCCGTATATAAAGTGTGCGTGTGCCACCTCTCGTTTAGTCCTTGGAATGTCCGCTAGATGGCGGTGCTTCTATATGGGGAATATATGATGAAAAGATGCGAGATTGTGGTACTTGGAGTGTTGAATAGATGGAAGCACAGGCACACAGACAGATGCATGGATGGACGCATGAACGGACGCAGGGGCGGATGCATGGACGAACGCAGGGACGTACGCACGAACAGGCGGATGGACGCATGGACGGTCACACAGACGAATGCATGGACGGACGGAAGCAAGAACGAATGGACGGACGAATGCTTCGCCCCACTCTCCATCATTCACTCCGTGGATCATTCTGTAATCGCGCCAGGCTTTTCGACTGATGAGGTATATGATGTTCTCGTCTGAATAAGCAAGGAAACTGAAGCAGAACAGAAGCCAGCATCCCTGTTCCGATAAAATTGGTCGCAAGCGGCACACTGGACCATTCGGCTGCTTCAGGACGCTCAAGCAGGAAAACTACGCGCACAGACACAGGTTCAAACAGAAGTTTGTGGCCATAAATACATGGCGACCGGAGAAAACGATCAACCGGCCTTCAACCTCAGCAAAGATCAAAGACAGTTTTCTGTCTCTGCTCTTGGCTGTGCGACTTGATATCGTATTCGTAAATCCCAATTTTGTCATAGACAGAAGGAGAGAAGTTTGTGACATTCTTTTTGATATTGATCAAAGCCTGTCTGCATATAGCCATTTTCACAGACTTTTTATTGGTAACGCGCGCGCACCTACACACACACACACATACACTGTTAAATTGGTGTGTCAGTCCGGCTAGCATTAGGTGACGTGTACTCTCTCAACAAAGGAGAACAGCACCCATACATAAGTCCACGCGAGAAATACAGTTCCTAAGCGGTTTCAAGAGTATTTAGAGCCCTAACTTTGGGGAACGCAGCTGGGGCCGGTGGGCGGCTATACTGTAGGACGTATAATTTAGGTAAGGTGTCTTTATTTGTACAACGTACAGTTTTTCTAGGTGAGCGAGGTAACGTAGTGTAGAGCTTTTAATCAAGCGTAATAAGAAAAGCAATTAGTTATGTCTATTTTGCATAATATCGCCTCAAATAGCCCTAATATTCAAGACATAAGGCTGGCTAGTATGATTGAATATATTGCCTCAATGAACTTGAATGCCTCCCCGTGCTGTTTAATAAGTTGTTACACGTTCGAGTAATAACCTAGTTCATTAAATACGTGCATGACGAAAAGTTACTAACGGTGCGCAAAACGTAGTAACCGTTGCAACCTTCAAGCATTTGCTAACGTGGCTAGTAAAAGGTTAGTAATGACTCAAAAAGGTTAGTAACAGCTGCTGTTACTGACATTTTGCTCGTGGTTACTCGCTTTTTACGGGCTTATTCTTAAGAGTGTAGTACTCTTCAACAATGCCACTTTCTTGCTGACTCGCGGCTTGAACTTCTGAAGCAGAGCTGTTTTTCGTGCACACGCGGTAACCGCATGAAAGCTGGACGCCTCATTGATATTCAAGCCGGCCAAACTAGGATCTCACTTATACTTCATGAGGATGATGTTTGTTATGCGACGTCTTATCATGGTGTTCCGAAATACAATAGTATTATTTCAAATTTCGTATTAAACATCGCTTTCTGTGAGTGCATATAAACGACCTCGTACATACGTCAGTTGTTTAGCCGAGAGAAACACGCGTAAGAGCTGGCGGCAGAAAATACAAGGTTTCCGCAGAATGCAGTGGTTCTTCTTGAAACCTACCTGCTATTGAACTTCTCTGGGTGCTTCTCCCTTTCCAAATGAAACTTGATGGCTATGGATGCATCCTGCACAGAGATAAGTGGGTGAGAGAAAGAGAGAAATAAATAAAAGTAAGAGACAGGGAGGTTAACCTAAAAACTGGTTTGCTACCCTGTAGAGTAGTGGGGAAAAAGGGGGTGAGGAAATAAACAATTCATAGCATCCTTCAAGACGTGTTAGACACAATCGTTGGTACCCATCGGTTCGCACTTATATTGAACGGGTTACGCGACTGTATTGAACTGTAGTAGCAAAAGTTACTTTGAGAACCCGAAAACACAAAGCGCAGGTGGCAACAATGCTGTCTACGCGGCCTCAGAAAGCTGCTCAGGTAACGTTAATGTGTGCATTTTTCTGCGTAGCAAAAATAGTTAAATAAATAAATGAAGCGCACGGCCGTACAACAAACACCATGGTAGAATATATTAAGTATAATTTTTGCAGAAAAAAATTAAGATAAGCGACCATTCTAGCCCATGGTGGTTCGTGCTAGACTTTCTTTCTTTCTTTCTTTCTTTCTTTCTTTCTTTCTTTCTTTCTTTCTTTCTTTCTTTCTTTCTTTCTTTCTTTCTTTCTTTCTTTCTTTCTCTCTTTCTTTCTTTCTTTCTTTCTTTCTTTCTTTCTTTCTTTCTTTCTTTCTTTCTTTCAAAAGGAGCACAAATACATCGAACCCCTAAAATATTCCTGTCTGAAACAGATCTTATTTTCGCTATTGCTACCCTCGCGAACACTGATTGTGGAAATTGATTAGAATAATAATAAATTACAAATGCAGGTTAAATTAAAAAAAAACATTACTACGCGAAGTTGAACACGGGCGATAATCGATTTCTTTGACAAGAAAAAGCGGAGAAGGGACAAAACATGGTTATGGCACGGCTAGATATTGACCCTCCTTTGCCCCCCTCAACCTGGTAATATAGTTCTAGTGGCGACTGCATATAGACCAACTACACAATGAATGCATAGTGCAATAGGAGAGGAGAATTCGCCTAAGGGAGCTCGCCAATACGCTAATGTAAAGCAGCATTGCCGTATTCTCCCGCGGCATTACGAAATGTGGAAGTGCCGCGTCGTTATTTTATTTATTTACAGAGTTCCTCTAACGCCATATAGTGGCATTACTGCAGGGGGTTCACACACAAAGTTCAATGTGATTAGTAACTTTTCTGTGATAGTGACGCCCAAACATTTCGCGCTTTCATCTTGGTGCCTTCAAGGAAGACTAAGAAGAGGCATAATTGTACAGCCAAAATAATTCTAACAAGGTTGAGGTCGGTTAGGCGCTCAACTGCTGTTTACAAAGTAATTCTATACAGATCAAATTTAAATAGCCTTTTGTGCATATTCCGTTTACAAAAGCCCTTATAGATTTGATAACTCACTACGCCTATGGAGAAGTAGTTGTTGAAGATGTTGCAGGGAATAGGGTCTCCACGCTCGTCGGAATTGGCCGTGTTACTGATGTCGATCTTCCAGCGATCCATCATGACCGTCGTGGACTTCTCGACCTTCTGCAGTATCTTCTCTAGGCTCTCGTTTTCGTAACCTGGAGAGGAAAGAAGCCACGTTCTAGAAAAATCTACCCCGACCTACTATAGAAAACGTATCAGTGGCGGCTGGTGGTGAAACCACAGCGTGCCCGAAAATATTTTCAAATGAGATATTAATAATTGCCGGGGTTTAATATCCTAGAACCACTACATGATTGTGAGGCATTCCATAGAGAATATATCTGGAAATGTTGGTCATCTGGTGCTATTTAACAAGCACTGACATCGGCGAGTGCATGGGAATCTAGCATTTCGTTTCCATCTAAGTGTGCTGACCGTCACGGTCTGGATCCAAACCGCGACTTTCCGGTGAGCAGCCAAGCACTCCAACCGCTGCGCCATCGCGTCGGACAGTGTATTCGGGAGGAATTTCATGTTATCTTCGGTATATACCAATTGACGCTATGTCAACTATGTCGCTATGTCAATTGACGCTATATACGTGGCGGGCTCCTTACCTGGTCCCCACCGAAGACATCGCGCGAGGTCATTCCCTGTTCCGAGAGGCAAAATTCCTACTGGAGGAAGTTGGGCGTAGTTTAATTTGTCTGTTGGGGTAAAAAGAAAAGAAAGTAATGAGTATTTCTCAGTTGAAATGACACACCAGAAAACGACACTGTCGCTTCAATTCGAACCCAACTCCTTGCTCTTTGTCCGTGAGCAATATATTAGCGTAGCGCTAAAGTTCACACTTTCGGGTGAATTATTACTCTGGAATTGAAATTGCATCAGAATGTTCTCAATATGTAACTCCTGAGCCATCGAGGAAGTTGTCAACAAATGTTAATCACAAAAAAAAATTCTCAGACCGAAACACCGAGCATTTAGTAAGAAATTGTCTCTTGAAGTATGCCTTCAGCCATTCCACGAAGTAACACCAAAATAAGTGAAAAGCTTCGGTAACGTTCAGTGCTCATAATCGTAAAAAAATAAGATTGTTTTTACGCTAGGACTATATGTAAAGAAAAGTTCAGTGAATCCTGCTCGACCTATCAGTGAACGTTCTTAGCCAGTTCCAAATGGCACGTGAAACAAGTAGCTTCGTGATTTCGGTCACAGATTGGCAGCGTCTGTACAATGAGTGCAATTTAGTTCAACAAGGCAATAATGTTTAGTCGTGAAATCAACGCCTTAAGACTTACCCATTGTGTCTAAAACCCAGCCCACAGTACCGTCGCCTCCACAACATAAGACCCGATAGTTCGTGATGTCCTTAAAAAATTGAAGCCTGAAATGTGTAAAAAAAAACAAACACGAGACATGTAAGCAACGACACCACACCTTTAGCCTTACATCTCCCGTAAGTGTATCTAAAGCATGGGGTCACCATACGGAAGCTATTAAAAAGCGCGTACAATCTTTCTGATAATAACATATAATGCAGCCAAAAGTTGTTACATTCATAAAATTGCAAGTGTAAAAGCTAAAAGGTTGTTGTATAGTTGCACGGTACTTATCTGACTGAACTCAGTGAATTAGAAAGCAATGTTTAAGTAACTGAATTTTATCGTAAAAAGTACACACGAATAAAAAATAATCAGAAACAAGTCCGATTAGCAACTTCAATTACATGAAAAATTTCATGACGTAGCACATGACCGTGCCGTTGATTTGCTACGTCTTTAATCGCATGATTTATAGCTAAAATACGCGGAACCCCTAGCGATGTAATTGTCGAAGTAATGAAAAAACTGATTTCGCAAGAAAATATTTACCGATTAAGTGATACGTGTAAAAAATACTTAGGGATCATCGTGCACGATAATTGAATAGGTGGGCGTTGACATTTTATATTGTTTTAGGAGTACCAATTATATCATCACATGACAAAGCATTGTCCCTAAGGCGGTGGCTGCCGTAACTTAACAAGGAATTCATTGCAATATATCGCGTAAGTCATCCCTATAGATGTAAGTTCCATACGAACCCTTGAATTGGTCCCCCTTTGGCAACATTGTACACTTGTCGAGGATTCAGCAAGTACTGAAATTTTCTCAATATCCTGCAAATAAAAATGCGCATAGTGAGTTCGATACATTAGCATAGGCATATTGTTCATGCTATCACTAACTACATACTAATGCAGGTAGAATTTAGCTTGGTACCAGTTTTATTGAAATAATAACGTTTTTAATAACCCCACTTGACAAACAAGATGTCAGGAACTGTATAGTTCTTGCGAAACTTAAAGTGCGAAGTCAAACAAACGTTTACACTCGTACAGACTTATATGTCATTAAATGCAAAGCATTTCTTAGCGAACTTCGGCGACTTTGAGCGTATCTATCTATCTATCTATCTATCTATCTATCTATCTATCTATCTATCTATCTATCTATCTATCTATCTATCTATCTATCTATCTATCTATCTATCTATCTATCTATCTATCTATCTATCTATCTATCTATCTATCTATCTATCTATCTATCTATCTATCTATCTATCTATCTATCTATCTATCTATCTATCTATCTATCTATCTATCTATCTATCTATCTATCTATCTATCTATCTATCTATCTATCTATCTATCTATCTATCTATCTATCTATCTATCTATCTATCTATCTATCTATCTATCTATCTATCTATCTATCTATCTATCTATCTATCTATCTATCTATCTATCTATCTATCTATCTATCTATCTATCTATCTATCTATCTATCTATCTATCTATCTATCTATCTATCTATCTATCTATCTATCTATCTATCTATCTATCTATCTATCTATCTATCTATCTATCTATCTATCTATCTATCCGCTTACGTTTGAGCGCTCTCGTGGCAACCCCCTTAACTTGGCGTGAACCATAATCAGCATGAGAGGGTAAGATGGTTTGACGAATATGAGGCGCTGGTCAATACATGAATAATGTCACGATACCGTCGCGTACGTCGTCAAACACTTCCCGCCAGACAGTGGCATATACCCACGGGCGGGTATGTGCCATAGCTGTATCCAGGAACGACGAGAACACACACGGGATATTTTAACGCGTGAGCGTTAAGCAATACTCGACATAGGCAGCGTCGTCCTAACGAAGGCATCAAATAAATGTCAGTGTTAATAAAAATCTGACATAGGCAGCATTGACCCTCCAACGAATGCAAATAATAAATTTCAGGGTCCCAGCAGGAATCAAACCCAAGCATTCTCCGTGACAGTCGAACATTCTACCACAGAGCTACGCCAGGTCTCGGAACTACTTTTCAAATAGATGCTAATCTTCATTAAACGTCAACAGTGGTTGCAGTGCTGCCTGCCCAGTTTTATAAACATTACATGTGTACTCCTTTGATACAGCCGTCACGTGGGGTTAACGTCTATTGTGGAGTTGATATATAGTAGTCTCAAGGACCAGCATCTTCGCGAACATCAGCATTTCATACCAGATTCTGGTGTAGCTAATACGCATGTTCCAGTTGACATCGTTGCGCAAGTACAAGCAACTGGTTATATAAACATCTGCAACTATTCAACATATGTTTGTGCGTGCAACAATTATACATATATTTAGTGTCATTTCATGTCGTGTCACTCAATAAAAAAAATTGCAACCCGGTCACCTTTCCTCCGCATGCTTCGCATAACATCAATTCCCAAATACGTGGGATATGCCAAAATTTTTATTCGTAAATTAATAGTACAACTTAAACGCAAGCACGTTTTGCAGAGTTCACTTCTACGAATCATTTACCATGCCAATATTATCCATCACAATTTTCTTTGCATACCATTCACACGTTGCCCTTGCCACAATATATCGTCACAAAATGAAATCATACGCTTCCTGTGCCAGTGTAGTTCATCTTAGATACTTCAAAAGGAAATTTTAGTCTGTCTGTTGGTCTGTGTTTTGAGTGGTTCAGCAGCCACCCGGCGAAAATTTAAACCCGTGCTCGACGCCCAACCATTTTCATCGGGTAGCTGCGTTCATACTTGCGAACACTGTCAATTAAAGAGCAAATATTACGCACATTTTAGACGCAACATGAATAAATCAATATTAGGTAGTCTGTTTCTTTATTTGGAAATTGCATAGATACGTAATTTTAAAGAGCGTAGTGTTTATTACGCTGCATTGACAAAGCGACGATATGAATGAAAAAGCTTGCGTTTCCTACGCTTCGCTAAAACTACAAGGTGCTACTTATAGAGCTTCCTAAATATACACTAGAGGAAACTCTGGCACTGGTCCCTATAGAAGCTGCAACGCACGGCGCTTCAGCGAGCATGGGAATGACGTGTACACGGACATGTCTGATCTTCGCACTTCTGGCTCCGTGTGTGGCTTGGGGCAGTTTTCTCGCGAGACAAAAATCCGCAAATGTTAAATGGTGGTGCTTCGCCAGCTTATTCGTTTAGGCTTACCATTTCAAATCGGGTCCCGAAGTTCAAAAGAATTCGATATTTCCTTCGAAACACAACCGAATCACAGCAATAAACGAAGCCACAAGTGCGATTCGTCGCCCATAAGAACGAATGCTAGGCAAATCCGTGTACTCTACCCATCATTCCATGGTAGACGAACGATCGCAGCACCAGAGTCCTCTCTAGTTAATTTTAGAAAAAGCTGTGCTGCCACCTACCAGTAGCTCTCCGTTATAAAAAAGCTTTCGTTTCTTTACATTACTTTCAGATGGCATCTTGTCACACAGCACTCGCCGATATTCTCACGCATAGCGTTAAACAAACGCTTTATTCTCTCTCTCCAGGCCAAACACTGTCGTCTTTCGACGTCCTTTGCAGATAAGCATGCGGATAGGCGGACAATTTTTTTATTGATTCCATTCCCTGCGTCATAAAACCATGACAAGTTGTCCTGAGCGTTCAAATGTGGCCATAGTTCTAAGGCAGCGAAAAGCGCGTCGGCCCTGTTGCCATGTTGTAATATCGACGACGTATGCGCGGTCCGCGCCCAGACGATGACATCTCCTCCATAAATGTGCAGTTGCGTTTGGAACCAAAAGCGACAAAACCAAGTAGGCACATGATCACGCTCCGCAACATCGATTCTGCTGGGGAGAGAACAGCATTATGGCTTGCACAGCTGGCATCAAATCAATACGTTGTGCGCACAAACACGTTACCGTTCTAACTGAACAGATGTGCGTATAACGCACCATAACAAAAGTCCAACTTAACTTACGTAAACAGCTCTTCAGAGTTAGGTGAACGCCAACTGCTCTCTTTTGGCTTCGTCTCGTACACATTGAGGCGCAATAGATGCAATGGCACTGGCGTGCTTTTCACAACAATAGCCTATTCTTCACTCGGCTTTCGCACGAAAAATGTTTTTTTGTTGTTGCAAGTTCACTGCTTGTAAAAAATTTCACAAATTTTCGTGCTTTTGCCAGAACTTTTTTCTTGTAAATTCAGTATTACAGTAGAACTTATTTTTAACAACAAATATTTTAGAAAATGTCACTTATAAAATCAGTTCTACGAAGCGGCTAGAGTGGTTCGCTAAACTGACTACCAGTGGTAAAATATCGAACAAGAAGATATTTTTGAAGAAGCAGCCCACATACAGGCACACATAACATGCGCCGACACCAGCGCTGTACTACAACCGATGATGCAAACACAGCGCTTGTGTTGGCGTTTTCTATATGTCGTTGTTCAGTGTCCTGCTGCGCGATACTTCTTCAATAATTATAGCTTACCAACTAGCGCATCGGTACGTATATTAAGCGAATGAGAAGCTTTGCTTTACTGACCTCATACCCTGTCGACCTCCGCTTTTTGGGTTGATGAGTACTAGAAGGGGATGGGTTCCAGAGAGGGGTGTGACTTGGAATGACATGGCGGAAACCTGAATGGAAACAAGGGCAATATTCGCATTAATCAATCCATGACACAAAAAATACACTTGAGATAACACAGCCGTAACTCACATTGCCTTGGCCGCTGTCAGAAATCTTGTTTGAGTCTGACCTAGAGAGCTGTTTTTTCTGGCCACTGCCGACGCTTCGTTGTCTCTCCTGTAAGCCGAAAGCACTTTTAACTATCTGCCAATATAAAAACCGCAAAAAATATACACAATACAAAAACAACATAAAAATGCGACCGAAACCCCCAATAATTAGAAAATGTGCAAACCTTACTTATTTATTTCACTAACATTTGCCAACCAATACAAACTTAACACACATCTAAAGCATCGAATACCTGCTGTGCCACTGTCATCGATTCGACTCGGAGAAACAAGTACTTGCCAACGAATTGCGGTGACCGGATGATCGGCCATTTTCTGTACAGGTGCATTACAGCACCGTCCAAATCCCTCGACGACAGCCCACACGGCAGTGAAAGCCCTCTTGTGTTTTAGGGGCGAAACTCCTTAAGCCGTGGGTCGTGCATCCGCAATGCATTTATTATTATTATTATTATTATTATTATTATTATTATTATTATTATTATTATTATTATTATTATTATTATTATTATTATTAGTAGTAGTAGTAGTAGTAGGTAGCCACCTCCACGGCCATACTGAAGGAGCGGCACGCGCGCATTCTTTTGAATTGAGCAGGAAACCCACGCACGTTAATCATAAATAAAATGATAGTTGTTTATGATGAAATGACCTACAGAGACGAGTATCGGTGACTTTTGCTCCAATAAAATTTGCCTTTAATTTGATGCTTACTAAAAAGAACTAGTAACACGAGCACGCACTTTGAGCACTATCTGACCAGAAAAGGTTGCCACGTTTAACTCGCTGGGTGTATTCTCCTTGGTTTTAGCAAGGTTTTGCGAGGGTTGGGCCGCAGTGCCATGAACTGTAGGCGGCGAAAAGTGTGAACTAGACACGAAACGCAGGCCGTAAGCGTGCGCGCGTGCCGCTTCTCTAGTCCGACCATGCGACCTCTCGTTTAGTCCTTGGAATGTCCGCTGGATGGCGGTACTTGTATGTGATGAATATACCATGAAAATATGCGAAATGGCGGTACTTGGAGTGTTCAATAGATGAACGGAAGGATGGAAAGATGCATGGACGGCCGAATAGACGCATGGACGGGTGGGCGGATGCATGGGTGGACGGACGCATGGACGGACGGTTGCACCGACGGACGCACGGACGGACGGAAGCAAGAACGAACGGATGGACTCACGGATGAACGGAAGCGGACAGACTGACGGATGCTTCGCCCCACTCATCATCATGTATTCCGTCGATATATATGCTGTGATTTTTTCGAGGACGACGGGTTTGTGTGAACGCCTCTGACATGCGGTGGAGTTCTACAAGCTGCAGTGAATTTACTGCCTGTCTCTCCCTTTTTCTACTCTTTCCTCATTCTTATCTTTCTAGTCTCCTTCCCTAATCCCACCAGTGTAGAGTAGACCACCAGATGTCTTTCTGGTTAACCTCCCTGTCTTCTCCCTTTGTCTGTTCCCTTCCTTCCCATAGCCAGCACTAGCCATCAGTCATATGAGCCATCACTTAGCCAGCATTAAGCTGTGCTAACCACCGACGCTCATGTGTGAGTTATGCGTTTGGCGAGGTACTCGAAGTACGCTCATATGCGCACTTGGCCACTCCCAACTTACAACATGGAAGTGAGACTAGGGTTGCGGAAGTACCATAACATATATGTATATGGTCTCGTACATAGCATACTTACGTAATGTAGCAACTGTTCTGTATAGCGGTACTTTTCCCCCAATTGAATGATAGACTAGGGTTGCGGAAGTACCATAACATATATGTATATGGTCTCGTACATAGCATACTTACGTATTGTAGCAACTGTTCTGTATAGCGGTACTTTTCCCCCAATTGAATGATCGCTACGTGTCGCAGTAACTACACTGTACATATATTCTTTGCTGGAACCTTGTTGCTGTTTCCTTGCCTCCTAAGTATTTCACTATTGAGAAGCTATTGAGCAACACTATTGGCCAAGGTCTGTCAGCTTGCTGTTCTGTTACGGAAAGATGGAGCGCAGACATTTTTAACGAGGACTAGTGCTAATTTGCTTATACGCACAAAAACTCGACCAAACCTTCACATGTTAACGAGATTGCGATGATATTTTAAAACTTCGCGTAAAGTGCACGTCTGCACAGCACTACAGAATGAGCCACTGCTGCTCGACATTTCAACGCACTCAGCGGCGCCATTCAAGATCGCTTTTCCTTGAAATAACGCTGTAGGCATTTATAATAGCTGCCAGCGGCGCTGTGGCCTGTAGCATACCGCTACGGTACATGTCAGTGTTTTTGGTGATTGCTTGTACGATGCTGGATACGTTGGAACGTTGACATCTTCTATTGTAAAGCGGCATAAAAAAATCACAGCTTTGCCGCAAAGGCGAAACAATCTACGCGATAGCAACAATTTGAACGGTCACACGCAGAATGGAAACCAGATCGAGACGTGTCCCGCGTTTCTCGCTTTCTCGCGCACAAATTACGCACGAAACGTACCCACAGGTACGGATGCACGCGAATAAGCGTCTCATTTGCTACTTCGCTGAGTCTGAAAAGCGCACGCTTTTCGTGAACGGAGACTGCAATGATTGCAGTGACCTTTGTGCGCGCGGTAACTACAGCAGAATCGTTCACGTAAAGCCCGAGGCCAGCCAAGGCGTACGATCCTCCCCTCCTCACCACCGCGAGATAAGGGTGCACGAAAGAGCGTCGTTATAGTGCCTAGAATATACTTTTAGACGCTGCGCCGTGCTCCCTAACGGGCCGCAGAAATTAGGCGTCTTTTTCTTCTCCTTTAATCACTATACCACCACTCCTTCTCTAAGCCGGGCCAAGTACACGTAGGAGATTAGAGCGGGCGCCGCCGCGCGATGTGGCGACGTGCGCTTATTGCGCAATCTTTCTGGTAATGCAGAAAACACAGCAGCGGTGAGTGGTAGATATAAATAGCTTGCCGTTTGAACGGTGAAGAACGTTCTCCGGAGTGGCTCAGTGGTTAACGCTTCGCTTTCACGACGCAGAGGTTCCACATTGGATTACGCGCGCCGGAGTGCTTTCTTCTGGATTCTTTTCTTTCTTGCGTTTTCATATATATCCATAGGTATACATATACGGTGCACGACATCGATGCCGGCGGCAAAATTTAGCCGAGAGTGTCCATATAATTGCTATCGCAATAATAATAGTCTCCACCTCGCTGCAGTGCGTGGAATTTTTCATTTCGAGGAAAATTGCCACATAGAACTTTTAAGAAGTTAACTACTGAAGAAATACGTTGCTCATCTAGATCGCGAGGCACGCCAATACATTACCAAATAAGTTGGTTTGGAAACAATGCACAATAACTACACTTATCTGAAAATATAATTCTGTTCACTATCAGATACGTGGCGACGCCCTCATCATTAACCTAGAAACTGCTTACGCAAGATTTTCAGAAGGGTGGTACGTGCAAACATCAAATCCAGTCTTCGCAGCAGCGATTAACGTTTGGCTGTTTAGCGTACTACTTACCAAGACAGCGGGACATATGGATGTTGGCGGCAGGATATGGTCTCGGTGTGGTCCAAGGCCGCAGTCCGGCTTCACTTGCGGCGCACAGTGGTTGTGCAGCTGCAACACATGTTCAAAGCGAAATAAGAAACGCTTATCAATTATAAGACATAATAAAACCAATTATTACGCTCGATGTACGCGTCACTACACAGTTGTAGTTGTACAAATCACTCTGATCTGTCACAATTCGCCAAACAATGTGGCAGTACCAACTTCAGTCGATTGCGATAAATTTAAAAATGCCACAGTTACTATACCATATGCGCTGATAAAATAGGAGAACCGATTTACACACGCTGCGCCGTCAGCTATACCAAAATATTTCAGCGGGACTTCCACAAATATGCACGTATAGGGAAGTACGGAAGGCAACATTTTATGCCAGATTCGGTAGAGCTATTTGACCTCCTTAAATCTGAAGTATATCTGAGTCATTGTACGACCTAAATGGTTCCACTATAGCCACTGGTGGCCATTACAACTGGGAGAAAAGTGAATACAATGTCGTATACTAAATTCCCCCATTAGTCGAAGTAGGCACTGCCCCGAGATCACCGTCTCATCCACCTCTCCTATATACATGGACCCGATTACAGACCAGAGTAAAAGGCAGGGCTTCGGATGGCCAAATGATACATTAATGAAGGCTCAATTAAATTTGTATAACCTCTCAATACGACGCGAAATTCCCGTCTCTGTCTCTTTCATAAGATCTATCACATTAACAGAACCCTCTCTGATTCCCTGTTTCCATCAGCCTACATATCAGCACGCAATGACCATCAATACAAGGTTGGGGTTCCCTTCTGCCCTACGAACCAGCACTTCAACTCTTTCATCCCTAGAACATGTACTGACTGGAGAACCACCTTCCCGCATCGATCGCTTCAATCAAAGACGTCAATGCGTTCAAATCAATCATTTTTGAAAGTGCATTATAATTTATTCTAATCCTGCTGTTTTGTTTTACTTCTTATTGATATTTGTTGTCCCACTCCTCTCTGTAATTCCCAGTGCCTTGAGAGTAAATAAATGAAATGAAATGAAATATATGAGAAACTACATCCGACAATAGGACGAATGCCTCTCTGCAAGTCATTTGGGAACAACTTATCAGTCAGCTACACAAAACAAACACGCACTTCGTTTTGGCGCTTTCACGCAGACAATCGCACACATTATGACCTTATCGGCAGCCATAATCTCACCGCCACCTTCAGTGTGCAAAGCCTTCATCACCACGAATCTCCTAGCGTATATAACACGTGTGTAAGTTCCTCTTTAATAGGGATATGACAAATACTCAGATGCGGGGGGCACATACTCTCTCCCTATACAGGGGGAAACGCTATACCCGCGGGCTATTTGTACGCGGTTGTGTTCGCGCCAAAACGCCAACGAGTTCCAAGAGCAACGCTATAGGTATAAGTGTCACTGTTAAGCTAACATATTTTTGTCGACAATGTACATCGTGTTTATTAAATGTAATATTGCTTGAGAACATGAAACCCGTCAGCGAGGACTTTGTCTAGTGTTAAACAGACACTAAACAGAAAAACAGCAAAATGATTTTTTGGGTATCAGTGAAATACAATTTCGCAATCACAAGAACACCACTTTTACAGTGAGACGACGCTTGGTGAACGGAAGAACGCGCGAAAAAAAAAATTCGAGGGAAGACACCACATTGAGATCTCAATCTGGTGTCTTTCTTCGATTTTTTTTTCGAAGTCGATTCGAAGTCGACTCCCACACCAAACACCGTGACGTAGAAAATTTTCATGGCGTCTACTGGGCCCTAGATTAGATTTAGATTTTATTAAGGTTGCTTTGATTACATTTCATGAAATGCACAACACTGATTAGACTCATAGCCACAGGCTAGTAGGGGGTCTAACGGGAGGAAGTATACAAGCAGAATACAATTTGTATAAAAAATCAGAACATCAAGAAAAAACTTTTTTTAAATAATACGTATTTTCTTAGCGATAAAAATTAAATACGTTGTCACCTGTGGGTGCCATAGACTTAGCATACGAAGTTTCAGACAATTTAATCGACTCATTGTCACAAAAAATACCAAAAAACATACTTTAAAATTTCTGATGTCATGCGCGGAAATGTCGGTGGAAAATTTAGAAAGGAAACTATTGACCTTGATTTTCTCTGATAATAATAAACTTGTGATAGTAGAACATATTGTATTAGAGTCCTCAGAATGCACTATATCTATCTAAACGAAGTAACTGTTTCTCTTTAAGTGTCATTTTGAGAAATTAGCCATGCTTTCCTATAAAAATAACCTGGAAGCATTCGTCTGCCTCATTCATAACCATATAAAGTGTGCAACTGTTTCTCATGCCACACGAGCACTCGTACTGCAACACCAGTCTCCTGCTTTGACGACATTTGCAGCAAGAAACGGAGACACATATTCACACTTCATTCCATTGTGAACTTTATTTAGTGTTCCAGAATAATCGAAGATGACGTCAGATTATCGCATATGCACAAGCCTGAACGTAAAAATGAAAATGAAAGCGCTCTGTCACGCTGCAAAATGACATTGGACGTTACATTTCAACGATTCAAAAGTGAATACGTCGGACCAAGATTTCTTCTAGATAATTCCTACTCTCCGGATTTCATTTCGAGTCAGTGTCGTAGCAACGTCGCGCCTCGGGTGGATTGGTGAACACGGGCAAAACTATTGTGCGGAGGAAGAATAGTGCCCCACTATAATGACGAATACAGGAAAAGCTTGGAGGACGTTTCAGCTTAGCTTCGAGAGTAGGACGGGATAGCGCAGTCGGCACCCGTCCTCATTGCCTTCTCATCCCAGAGGTCTCGCTTCTCGGTGTATGCGACTCTACCTCTACAATGGTACAAGTAATAGCATACACAGGCTGTTTCAACTTAACCATAAAAAATTACTGCAAATACTGAGGTTCCGACTACGCCATAACGCTTCCACTTCCGAATTAGATAAATACACTAAGTGTCCGTCAAGCCCCACGATCGCACCTGTTCGGATGCCCCTTTTGTTGATGTTTTTGTAGATTAACTCTTATGATTAAATACTTCTGGCGCTTTGTAATGCACCCTTAATGTACCCATTTGAGTGTACCCTTAAAGCAGCCACTTTAAGAGTGATATTCACTTATTTTGACGCGTGATGTGATTCTGCGCTACGCGAAATTTGTATAGTTTTTTTTTTCTTTTTCGAAGAAACTAGCAATGGTGTGGCTCTGCGTCTCCGTGTTCTGCATATCTGCTTGCCACGCAGAAGGCGTTGAGTTCCATTTCGATTCAATCCGTGTATAATAATGACTAATTATTTAATTATTTATCAAATTAAATAATTACTGTGCATCTATTTCGAATTTTTGCTGACGGACAACACCGATTTTCCACCGACGACGCCAACGCCGGTATTTCTGTGGAACGAGCTATTAAAACGCTGCCGCGTTAAAATAGCCGCACACAACGTTGGCGCGCTCATCGACCGCGTACACTTGCGCTGTTTTCGGGCGATGCACGGCGCAAACGTCAGCCATCGCGAAAACTTTGTTACAGAATCCTCCACGCGGCCGAGTTTACTCGGTGTGCAAAGAAGCCGCGCAAAGGCACGGCCGCCTGAATCGGCCGCGCGCGGTGGTGTTTGCAGCGCGCGCCCGATCCAGGCGGCCGAGGCAAAGGAGCCGTAATGTCTTGTTTTATCGAGAGGTGGCGCTGAGATTCAATATGCAGAATCGAGGATGTGCTTCTCACCGACACCTGCTTTGTGAGCACCCGCCCAAACCCAATTTTCTTCGAACGGTTCAAACACCTTAAAATTGCCCACGAGGCCTTATTAGTGCATGCAGTGGTAAGTAAAGCTAATTAAGAAATCGGGGTGGTTCATAATGATTCCAAAATGCGCTCTTGCCTATGCGCTTCTAGTCTGAACAAGATCGTAAACGAAGAGGAATTAATACCACACGATCATTTCATAACCCATATAATAAACATCATAAATGAGTCACAACGAGCGCATAGTTTGATATGACTGATAAAAACAGCAAACAATCAAAGTACAAACAGCGATCCACATCAATGTTTCTTCCCGAGGGACCAGATTCTCAAGGCTTCTTGTACGTATGTGTCGTTTTTTTTTAGTTTTTTTTAGCTGGCCACCCCCGCTAAAATTGGTTGCGGCATCCCGACTCAATGGCTGTCGTGTGCTCTTACGAAATGTTCTAACGCAAACACTTGTTCCTAAACAGAACTAAGGCCCGCATTCACAAACGCTCCTCGACTCGGCTTTCACCCTTCACTTGACAGAGTTGAGCACTGCGCCGCCGCTCAGCTGAAAATGGCACCGCGCTATTAGAGAATCGCAGCAGATAATCGCTGATATGCAGTGACTTGTCGTGACTACAGGCGGCGCTACCATCGGTTTTCTCAAGTGAAGGGGGAGTGTTGAGTCGAGGGACGTTCTAGAATACGGGGGTGAGACCCCACCGAGGTTACTCGATCAACTGGTTGTATGCGATAAAATAAGCAAAAGCTACACTTACAGCTGGGTCGCTTCGCGTACGAGGCTCAATGAATGACGTTGATGCATGAGCGATTCATGTGCGTGCGTAGTACGGTAAACATACCAACAAATGCACTATAGTCGTACGAGGAAGTGACGCTCCAGCTGCTTCGGCATTTCTTAAATGAAACACGATGCACAAAGGGCAAGCAACGAGCACCGTTTGACATTTCTCTCGATAACTGATCTGAAAACGCATGCGGCTGAGTTGTTTGCATTTTCAATGCGCACGCATGAGGCTGAGCGTTCTAGTACGAGTGTGCTGTCCAAGAAATGGCAGCGGCTGTCTGAAGTAATCATCAATGGGAGTTTGAAACATAAATAAACGAATGAAGCGGCAACCTTCCTAAATGTCGTCTTTTTGGCATCGTAGCTATAGTTGCGAACATCACGCACTTTCAGCTTATAGTGAGACGCGTAAAAATGTGTTTGCTCTTCAAGAACTGTCGGCTTTACTTTAGTACCTATTTGTGGGCGATGTGAAAGAGTGCATGAATAACGAGCAACGTGTGTTGCAATAGCACGTTACGTATTTTTATCCGGATAGGAGAAGGTGAACGTTCGTTTCGGCAGTGTGAAGAGCAGTGCGCTGACAATAGGCAGTTCACGATTAGTACGCTGAGGTAGCGTTTGTTGGGTACAATACCCTGTTTTCTTCTCTTGACGTAGGCGACCCTAAAGGGTAGCGTACGACACATTCACAGTGGCGGCAAACGCCAAAGCGGATCTTTGAGTAGTCTTTGAGTAAACTACCCAACAGAACTAACTCTCTTGGTCAAAATGTTTAGTATTGGTAACGATGGCACAATGACTTGTGGACTACTTTTCTCGGCCACGAAGGTGACAGAGCTTCTTCACATGTACACGCCTCGTATACTCATGCGGGAAGTGATGGCTTCGCGCCATCGGCATTGCATGCCGACGAAGACGTCGCTTGGCGTTTGAGGTACGCGTTTAAGTAACACTAAACCGGAAAACTATTTTTCTGCTATTAGTATATTACCCTTTTAGAATTCTGAAATCCATGAAGCTGCTCGATCGGCTAAATGACCAAGACCTGCGGACGGCCGTACCACTCTCGAGAACGGACGCTGCGTGGTGACCGCAGTATTACGCTCCTACGCCGTGTGTGCTCGTACAATAGAATACGCAGGGTTTCTCCAACGCGCGCCCGTGTTTGATTGATCCAAACTTTCAACTTCGTTTGCCATCCGGGCTCCCACAACGCGCTGAAACATCACTGTGTGGTGTGTGGTTGGGCGTGGCATTTACGAATGCGTATTCGTGTCTCATTGGAATGGCTAGCAGTGCGGCATGCAACATTTGCGCATGCCACACTGCCCGTCATACCAATCTGAACGACGTGCTAGGGAGGCCAAGCCCTCTCACCTGGATTCACGACCACTTACAGAAAAGAAGATCCTGGTACCTCGGCCGACGGTTTCGAATACGCGCAAACCAACGAAAGCTCCCTTGTGTTTTTTGAGGACCACCGGACTGCACGAGTGCTTGTGAAAGAACAGCGTCATGAGACCATGCTGCGTAGTTTCGCGCTGGCTATTTACCCTTCTCTTTTTTACACTTCTATTCACTCTATCTCTTTCCTTTCTATTATTCCATCTTTCCTCCACCCAAAGTGTAGGGCAGACAAACAAGCCAAACTTGGCTAACCTCCATGCCTTTCCTCTCCCTTTTTCTTTCTCTCTCTCTCCGCGCTCGCCATGAGAAGGCGCTTGGTATAGGCGAGAAAGCGCGCGAAGTGGAAACGCGGGTGGCGACGCCACCTTGATACTCCTGTACCAAGCACTGTGACGTCATAAATTTTGACAGTGTTTATCAAGGACTAAGTAGATCCTAATACGTAAAAATGAAGCACAATGTCTGCTGATGGGGCCAGAGACTTAACATACGAAGTTTTGAGAAATTTCGTCGAGCCAATGTCGGCAAAATACGATATTTACACTTTGAATATCGTGCCATCACGCGTGCAGATTTCAGCGCGAAATTATAAAATGGTACTTCGACTTTGGTTTTCTTTGTTCGTGAAATTATCATGGTAAGATTGACGACATTTGAGTTCTCAGAGAAGACTTTATCAATGCAAACCGATTGATTGTGGCACTTGTGTCCACTTAAGGTGGGACTTTCGCACACGTGAAAACGAGGCAAAGTGGCAACGCGTATAAAATGAAACGAACACAAAAAAATCCCAGCATATCCACGCAGTTAATGATTATGAGTGGGGTTAAGAGTTCATCCGTCCGTCCGGACGCACGGACGGATGGACAGACCGACGAACGGAAGCACGGACGAACGGACGGTTGATTTTGCCCACTCATCATCATTCAGTCCGTGGATATGCTGTGACTTTATACGCCGAACCTTACAGAACCGATATTTATTCAGCTTCAACATTGCGCCGAGGCGCTCTAAAAGTAAAAATGAAAAAAAACTCCTGTTACCGTTTCTGCAGGTCCTCACTTGCTACATGTATGCGTGTAAATCTGACTTCAGAGATGCGCGTCAATCCTCCAGAAGGTAATTAACAGAATAACAATTGGTGTAGCATTACGTCCCGCGATCCCGATACCATCACGAGGGACGCCAAAGCTAAGAGCTCCAGAAAGTTCAACCACGTGTTGTTCTTTAACGTGCACGTAACTTTAAGTACACGAGCTTCTAGCATTTCACTCCAATCTAAACTCGGGCCCTGCGGCCGAGATTCGATCCCGCCACATTGGGCTCAGCCGTCGGGCACACTAATCACAAAACCGCTATGACGGGTTACGAAATGGGGGGACAACGCCTGTCGTTAGAGAGACATACATGTGGCAAAGTAGGATTCACCAAAAAAGTGTGACTAGTAGCATTACGATAAGCTCATCTCAAGAGCCTGAAAGTGAGCAACAAACCCATAAATGAGCCATGAAAAAAACTCTGAATCTAACCGACTTATCGTTCCGTCGAAAATGCTCTCGCCTTTCTCTTTTTCATAAAATTTATCATTACAATCCATCTTTAAAAGAGAGCCTTCTTTCTTCCCCCTCTTACATTTCACCTCGTTTCGATCATTGCTTTAAAGTAGGTGTGCCATTTTGCCGAACAAACCACTACAGTGATTCCTTCATTCCCAGAACAAGCAAAGACTGGAACTGCCTTTCCGCTGCCACCGCATCCCTCATCGACCCTGCAAACTTCAAACTCTCCATTTTGCAGCAATTGTAACATTTCGCTTGCTTTTTGTTGTATAAACCCCACTCCTTTCTGTAAAGCCTTCGGGCATGGAAAGTATTCAAATAAATAAATAAATAAATAAATAAATAAATAAATAAATAAATAAATAAATAAATAAACTGTGGCACAATGAATAGAGAATGAGACGACTTACCATCCCTCGCGATACACGCATTTCATCCCCTTTTGGCCACAAGTACGATTGGTCGAGCGTCTGCGCGTACGTAAACGCATGCGCATTGTCTGGTTCATTAAACCTGTCCGTCGTCATGGGTTTCAAACATGCGGGACGCAGAGCGGCAAGTCCAATGGCGTGTGAACACTTCCTTCGCATCTGGAGTCTAGAACGCACCGTCGGCGAGGCCGCTAACTACACCGCACGAACACGTCTAAGCGATCGCGCACGAGCCTGACGAACAACGCTGTAGAGTCACATTCACTACCGAGAGACTGCGAGTACGAGGCAACAATGCGTTCGAATGAAGGAGCAGCGATTTCTCGCGAAGAACGGAGCACAGCCGGAGGGGCGGCACCGTTTGTCACGTCATCGTCCGCGTGGGCGGCCGGAACCTTTTTCGCGGAGTCAATGCAATCGGCGCTTTCGTAAAACGCGAGACCTTTAGAGTGCTGCGAGCGTAAATATACATTTGTGGCTAGCATAGCCGAATCGTTCACTCGCAGTTTCATTGTGATTGCTATTAGATAGATAGTCTCGGCTGTTTTTTTTTTGTTGCCGTCGCCGCTGCCAACGCCGTTATTCACCGTATATGTATACGTATCCATAACTATGAACACGTCAAAAATAAAGAAAAAAATGACCCCGTCTCTGCGTGTTACACTGAAAACGTCGTCAAAGGACGGTAGTTCTGCGTCTGGACAGAGTGAACAAAACGTTTATTTGATGTTCTGCGCAAGAAAATCGGTACGTGGTATTCTGGAGGCGCTGCGTCAGAAGGCCTCGAGCGTGCAGCGGAGGCAAACGAGCGCATCAAGTCACGTCACACGTGAGACATGAGCGCCATCTGGCAGTTATCTTGGAAAACAAAGCGCGCGACATGCGCGCCCGTCTCGGGGGTGATAAGGCGTAGAACACAAAGCGACGGATAGGTGCCACCACCGTGTCGTCTTAGCAAAGCGTGGGAAACACTTGCCTTTTTGTGCAAGCGTTTCAGATTCAGCGCAGCGCAATAAACGGTACTGCCCTTAGAATTACTTATGTGTGCCTTTTCTAGTAAAAGACACACACAAATAATATTGACGTGTTGTTATGGTGCCCCAGATATGCGCAATAATTGCTTTTTAATTGACAATCGCACACGTATGAAAGCTGAGTCATGAGCAATATTGGTGGGCGCTGCGGATGAGGTCAGCTGTTCGTGGTACCATCTGGTGCCTTTTAGAGTACCGTTAAGGGCGGACAGACAGATGTACAGACAGAAAGACCAAAATGTTTGCGTCGAAGGTCCCTAAGAAAGACTATCGTCTTCTTGGCGCCCAGCTCATCACGATGTGCCGACGCGCGCTTATCTCCCACGCGCACTTCGCCCCGCGAACGGGGGAGGGAATTAGATGCTTGTGCGCGCAGGCTTATTCTTCGGTGGGGAGAATCGTGTGCCTTCCGCTTTCACCGGAACAATTGCATTCGTTACTGGGCCAACAAAGGCCACTTCACTCGCTGCACAGGCCCCATTTGCGAAAAGAGCGTGCTTTTTCATACGCAGCGAAGTATCACAACTGGGACACCTGTTAGTTTGCACTTCTCTGTGCTTGTGATTATACGTTTCGTGCGTCGTTTTTGTTTAAAAAAATACCGCCATATCCACGAAGTGAATGATGATGAGTGGGCGAAGCTCCGGAGGTAAACCTGGTAAACCATGAATCCTCCGTACATTTTGCCCACTCGATTTTATTGCAACGCTCCCCCTAGCGTACGTCGCCGCACTATATCGAACGATGACACGCGCCATATGTGGCATCATTCCTATTTTATAACACCTCGCATCTTTCATAATCAACTACACGTACCGCCGTCTAGTTTATAACATCTTGCATCTTTTGGACGGACGGACGGACGGACGGACGAACGGATGGATGGATGGTCGGATGGATGGATGGATGGATGGATGGATGGATGGATGGATGGACGGACGGATGGACGGATGGATATGGCTGTACCCTTTAGATCGGGCGGTGGCTAGCGTAATACTTAGAACTGAACGAGAGGTGGCTACATACAGGGGACGCACAGCCCACGCCTTAAGGAGCTTCGCTCCTAAAAAGGCGTGAAGTGTCGACCGGTAAATGTTGTTAGTTCGTTCTCATTCTGTGTATGTTGTTTTCAAGCGTCATTTGTGCGTGAGCAGCGCGCTGCACATTTCGATATGATTGCCGCTCTCGGCGTTACATTCCGAGTTGTTGCTATCGCATTGATTTCTTCGCCCTTGCGGTAAAGCTGTGACTCTTTTAATCAGCTAGAATGGACGTCACGAATGCGGGTGTCGAGCGTCGGGGTTAAATGAACCGATTACCGGGATAAAGAGTGCTGCCGCACTTCAGATGTGCCCTGATATATGCACGGCGCGAATGAAATTCTCCGAGTGATTTAGCAAGTGTGAACTCTCTCACTGCTGACTTCTCTTGCATATGTACTACAAGGCCGTTCAGTTTCGAGCACTGGATCTGCATCCGCTTGCTTTTAGCCAAACGAGATATCACGGAGAGATAAGGAAGGAAGAAAACAAGAGGAAGAAGGCGGGGCAGTCAAAAAAGAAATTAGTCTGGTTGCCTGCCCTATGCTGGGTGTATAGAAAAGGGGAGTCTGAATGTGTGTGTTAGAGAGACAAAAAAAAAGGAAAGAAGCAAATAATCAATGAATGCACTGACACGTATGCTGTGGTTATGAACCGAATGAACTGACTTATGCTGTAGTGGCGCAATACAAAAGTCAAAGAACAAGTGTTCTTTAACTGCCTTGCGAGCCAACAAGCGACAGGGGAGTTGTTCCAGAAGCATATGTACGAAGAGCGGCTCATCGTCCAATGGTAGCAGTGCATTAGAAAGCATTCGTTTGTCACAGGCAAACGCTTCCCAGTAGACAGTGGATTAATAGCACCGTTTGCTGGGAGAAACAATCCTAACATCGAAATATAACAAGATAAGCAAATTAATTAACAGGCAGTGTTTGTATATCTATACTAAGCGAATCATTCAAGCAAAAAGCAAGGCTGACCGTCATTTGGCACCAGCGACAATGCAGTCCGGTGATGCCGTTGTAGCTTTTGATAGCCTTTTTGCACTTGCTGCATTTTCCCGTGCAGTTTCCTTCCGTCCAGTGATGAACCAGAGCCTGAAAAAAAAAGAAAAAAAAAGGATCATGTTGCACAAGGTTGGAGTAAATGGCGGTGCTCAAAACTTGTCTACAACACTGCGCTTGCACCTCAGATTTCTTGTCTCAGTATGTAGCCGATATATACCCGCGTATATACGGCTGCGCTCAAGTTTTACATTGGGGAGCAACATAGTCTTGGCTAAATATTCTGTTGCCTGAACACTCCGCCATCATATGCTGGCGAGAAGTAACGAACATAGATTCATTAATCAGGGAAGTATGCCAAAGGCAGGGAACGATAAAAGGGAAACTCCCTCAGATTATAAAGAGATGCTTCCCTCTGTCGGACCTTTCAAGTCATTTTTAACGCGTAGGGATTTAGAAATGCAGCCTTTATGACAAAAGTGGCAGCCGATGATGTAGCAATCAACGAGGAACAGCTTCCTAACGTTACCGTCGCAAAGGTATATGACCAATGGTACGCAGTTCCTGTTTTTTGCATACCCGACCAATCACAGTGCATCGGGAGGTGCGTTGAAACTTCGGCCTCTGCGCCCTTAACATCAAAGTTCTTGTACCATCCACACCCGTTTCTGTATCGCATCATCCATGGTGGCTTCGCAAGGCCGCCTTGTGCACCCTCTCGTTATCTTTGCCAAATATGGCAGTAGCCTGGTGAATCACCGCGCACATTCCAAATTATTCGATCACGACCTGGATACAGACCGTGACGCAGCTTTGTGTATTCGAACACCCTCAGACAAAACACCTTTTCTCGTGTTGCGGCAGTGTGATCGGTAAAAAGCACACAAAATGCGAATGATGTGAGCCGATCTGAGCAACACGTAATTACAGCGATGATTTGCCGGCGCCAGACGGCAGAAAAACGAGCTATAGACATTGCGTGGTTATCAGCGGGGAGAAAGTGGTGGAGGAGATAAAAATGCAAACGAAGCCCCGACCTAGAAAGAAGTACGGGAGAACAAACACCAAGACAAAAACAAGTATACATCATCAAAAGTGGCAGCGTGGAAATAAACAAAAATAACAAGAATAACCACCGCGAGAAGAAAGTGCCACCAGCGGCTCTGCCCAATGTAACGATGATGAAATGCTAATGAAATTCTGAAGAGCTCACACGTGCCACCGTTATACCCTCTAATTAACATAAATTCCCGGGTTTTGTTTTCTTAGTATTCGCTTCCATGCGTGTAAGATCCGTATCGTGAAAAAGCGGGGATCTGTTAGGAAGGGGCCACATAGGAAGATTATCGTACTTCTTCGAGCCAGAGCGAACACCGCTCGGTATGTTGAACTGTGAAGGAGGCGGTATAATCACGCTGCGAGAAGACAACAAGGAAAGCTCCTTCTTTTGGCTGATGGCGCTTAACACCCCACAACGAGACAGGGGCGACAGGAAAAAAAAATCGCTGGCAAGCAATGCAGATCATTTTTCAACGTCCGCGCACTTCATCATGCGCGAGAAACTCGGCGCATGATCGCCTTTGTCAGCTCTCAACAAAGACGCGTCCACCGCAGCCAGAAATCGAACACGCTAACGCTTTCCCGCCGCATATAATATGCATATGTACGTAATTAAGCAACCTAAATTCCGATAAGTCATCTGTTACAGGTTACAGTATTCGTACATTAGACACGACGAACTTGATTTTATATATATTACATAAGGGCTTCATTGTCTACTAATTTGCACAAATAGCTACTTTGATGAAGTTTAAATAATTTTTTCTTATGGTTATGAGATATAATGATGGAGCTTTATATGAAAATAACGTGTAAATAAAGGACAATACACATGAGTGGATCAAAATTGCCGAAAGGCTCAAATATAGGAAGATATAACACGGTGACTGTGGTCATAATGACGATTAGGATGATGATGATGATGATGATGATGATGATGATGGCGGCTATGAGAGAGCACCCGCCGTACATGACGTGCGCGTTCGATTCCGAGGACAGACACACATTAAGAAAGGTATACCTGCGAGCTTTTCTTGGACTTGACATAGGTGTTAATGCAGGAAGCAGGCGCCCTCTGCACGCAGCGCTCATGGACAGTGTACCTGCAAACTGCAAGGAAAATGAAACAAGGCAAATACAGCGCTAAATAGCGTGATCTGTCATCATTAAAGGACACAAAACAACGCATACGGTGTCATTTTAATCACACCTGCACAGAATCAGCCTGTAAATGGGGCTACGACGAGCGTTTATTGGTTGATTCCTGACGTCTAGATAAGGGGGAGTGTGTGTGAGTTATTCGTCGATTAACTTGCGTAAAGAAAAAAATCAAATTACTCATGAGTTACCTCGCGCGTAGACCCCTACGTGCGCTGGACAAGCAAGTGACCAAGTGCCTACGGAAGCGAGGATAAGTTTTTACGTTTATTTTGTCTGCACTTCGCCTACATCGCCGTCAGGCACTGCGTAGAGATGGGTGGAAACTGATCATAACATAACATGATTAACAATATTTACAAGAGATACAACAATACACAATATATTTCAAGGAGAAAAACATCCAAATGATATTGACTTACTCAACGTATAAACATCACAATCATGCATTTTAAACTTCACAACGCTTCCAGACAACAAGCCATTTTTATTGACAGAAATATTGAGGGCATCGCTACAGGCAAAAAAAAAATCACCATTAGTTTCATTGACGATATCATCTGGAAAGAATTTCCTATCCTTTCCGCCCCTGTGCGCCTTTTCAGTGGGCATTCGTGTTGCCTTAGTCTTTGATCCATGTTTTATTCCAATAATTATCATGAATCCACGACCATCAATTCCGAGCAAGCTTTTCGTCATTCTAAGCACTTGCAACAACGAAGGCTTAGGACAAAACACAATGTCATGCACGTTTTCATAGCCTAAGTTTTTGCGTTGCTTCCGCAGTATCCTTCACGTTAGGAAGCTGTCGCTCTTCGCCAGCTGCAAACCCGAACTTTCCCAAAAACATAAGCTAATTCCGACTCGTTATACCGAAGTCTGTCAAAAATTCCACGCTATTCCCACATCCTTTCCCGTCGCACCGTAGAGTGCACCACCGCCTGATTCCCTCGCCTCCCACCGATCCTTCGGTCCACCCGGATATATTCCAAAGAAGCGAGAAGGGATCCTTCGCGACAGCACGCCCGAGGTCTTTCGGGCGCTCGCTCAGCGGGTCCGGGCTGTCGCAGAGATTCTCAAAAGCGTCCCGAAATAGATACCCTGTTTCTATTATCATCATGATCATCATCATCCGCAGCGTTGTCCGCTACATGCGTAAAAACCTACTGGGAGACGCGCCGTAACTTACAGACGCAGCACAGTCCTTTCTTTCCGAGTCCGACAAGCATGTTCAGGCAGAGATTGCAGTAGGCGGGTCTGTTGAAGTGCTTGAGACGCCAGACGTGGTTGCCGTCGTCTTTGACGTTCTGCAGAGAAGAAGACGGCACGGTTACTGAGGGGAAGACATCCGGGTTAATTATTGGAAGCGCGTCCAGGACAACCATTCACACAAAGGCGGATAGGTACGAAGTTTATAAAATTTTTTTCGTGCAGGAAAAAAAACTAAAAGAGAACGTGATTCAAAAAGAAGATCACATCCCTTGATTATTGGGTCATGAATGGAGAATAGACAGAGATGCACGATATGCGCCGATAACAGATACACCTATAGCAGGATACACCTTTTTGGGGATTAACACCTCAAAACCACGACATGATTGTGAAGAATAGTGGAGGATCGACCACCTGGTGTTGTTCAACGTGCACCGAAATTCGAATACGTGAGCCTCTAGCACTTTTAGCCTCCGTCGAAAATGAGGACACTGCGGCGGCTGGGATTTGATGCCTCGACTACTGATCCATTGCGGCGGGTCACCTGAGGTGCTACAAGCTGCCTCAAAGGTCACTCACCGCATCAAGCCCAAGCAGCACAAGCAGCGGAATAGTGGTCATGCCACCACGCTTCCATTCTTCGAGCGACACAGTTCCGTCGGCGTCGTAGTCAATCTCCACCATCATCTCCTGTAGAATCTGCGTTGAAAAAATTCGAGTTTTGAGAGATAAATGTAGATCACCCGTACGCAGGCACTTGAACACCGGCTAAGAACACCGGCTTGAACACCTGCCTGTCATTGGTCCGCGGCTTCCGGGGTAAAGAGGGGAAGTAGAGATATTTTATTGCAACTTCAGGACTCCTTTGTCGCCATTGTGGTCAGAAATGGCACGTGTGCACGATTCACAACGGAATCGCATCAGACGCGTCCACGAGAGTCATTTCAGCAGTTTTTGGTGTCCCTTTAGGTAATTGTTTTAACGTATGGTATATTATTGCCCACGAGGTAATACTAAAGAAGTTGGTCACTTGACTTGGTCTTGTACGGGGCGTTACAGCTGTAATGACTAACGATGACTTATACAATGATGAAACCATAATATAAGTGTGTTAGTTGGGTATATCAAAATGTAAAAAAAAGCACAGTGTACATCAGTACACCAAATTCTTGTTCAGGCAGAAAGCAAACAAGTGCGAATAATTATTATTGTAGACTCCAGCGACGCGGCTCGACCCTTAGGCGATTCGATGCCTCTGTTACCAGTCGCGGCACATTGCGAGAAAATTAATTTGCATGCATCATCCACACTCGCGTATTTGTAGAACGAGGCAAAGCATTTATCCAGTGGCGCGAAGCGAAAGGATGCGCTGCGTAATGACAAAAATACTGGCTAGATTTCAACGCCGTAAAGAAACGTGAGCACAGTGAAGACAAGACAACGCAGTTCACGAAACAAGAACCAACCACAGACGCGAGAAAGAACAGCAGTGTTTGCATTGTTCCACTTACCGGCTTCAGTTCTGACACGTCCCAGCCCAGGTATTCGGCGACGCTCATCATTTGATTCACTATGCACTCTGTCTCCTGGAAGCCACCAAGCGATAACACAAGCTTGTTACGCACAAACACTTAAGATCAGGCACGCACCAAAGCTTGTTCCCTTCACAGTACAATATCTTGCAAATGAAGCTGGGAACAAGACGACAAATTAAAACGCTATGCAGTCAATGTTAAAGAACGGTGCCAGTTTCTGTGCTGGTGCGTTACCTTGGATTTTCCGCTCGAGCTTTCTGTTCCACTCAATTTTTCGCGTCACGAACCAAAACGTCGATGCGAAACTAATTATAATGCAGCTAATTAAGTTGACGGCGCCGAGCTTCATGCAAATGTGCCCGTCTCTTTCACTCACTGGCGAACCGAACTGTTTGAAATGTATGCCGACAATCGGCGCACATTGTTTCAGCCCCTAGTCGAATTACAAAGGCCCGGCATAGACTCTAAATCAATCGAGGCCTCCCATACGGCAGGGTCCCCAACTTTACTTTTGGGAAAAGGCGCTCCTTAATTCACGGTTTCCCATACTTCATCAGACTCAATGTTATCGCTGCACGAAATAAGGAAATAAGCCATTGACAACAAAGAAATAACATTGCGTGATCTTCTTATTCTGTTCGCTAGAAGATGCGTGATAAAACGCAAAACGACTCACGAAGATCTAAGCTAAAACGATTGCAAAACGCGTTTTCAGTACAATAGCGGACTCGCTGCATGAATAGAAACCACCAATTCCTGCAACATGAAAAAAAGGCCACCTGAGGCAAACTTCTCAGTCTTTCGTTATTGTCATTGGCCAACCGAGCGAAATTGCCGAGCACTTGTTTTTGCGTACAGTTGCAAAGCAAAGCTATTTACTTATTCGCTGTTTTTTATCTGTGACGTGATGAGGAAGGACGGTGTATACAGACCCTGACATGTTTTCACGCTCAACGTTAGATTTGATGACGACGCGATTTCTGTCAACAGTATGCAAATCACGTATCTGCGTTGCGCCTTGCATTGCTGGCAAGTGTACGTTGCCTCCATTGTGCTTGCAAAAGTCTCGTTTTTAGGTCCGTGCTAAATACAGCCTTATTCTGAATTCTGGGCCTCTAAAAGAGCGCGCCCTTAAGGGAGTTACAGAAGGCGTCAACTAATACGTCGAACGAAAATATTAATTCAGTTCGTTTGCCGACGTCGTAGGCATGATAGCTACGGGGTCAGCTCACTAGTGCAGACGTCGACGACACCCTTAAACGCAAACTTTAAATATAGACGTTCGCAAATTTCGAAAGAGAGAAAAAAGTAACCACTTTCACTTTTTTAAGGCACAACAAAGTTCATCGTTAGTGTTCACCAGACTGAAGCCACTACCACTGCTTGAACAGCAGTAAGTTGTTTTTACAGGCTGTTTCCTTTTTGCCCAATCTCTGTCTATCTAAACAGCGGCTGAAGCGATGGCGAAGCGTCTGCGACAACACCATTACTTCTGGAAGGTCAAGAGTTCAGCATCAATCATTGGGCAAGGTTTGCTGTCATTGGGCAAGGAGCACTGTCATTCGAATACGACGACAAGTTGAAGAGGATGGCGCCAAAAAAAAACACACAAAAAACGCCCGCATTAAGCGAATGAAATAAGAACATTTTGAGGCTTCGTCTCTTTGTTTGACACAGCCCTAATGAAAACCAAAATCAAACGAAGCAAAGGAAGGTATATCAGACAATAATTGTACCGTTCTATGCGGAGCGGCATATAGTGATTGAGATACAGATGTGAGTATACATCTATATCCCAATTGAGATATGCAAATCTATATTTTAATTACTACACTACACTGAAACTGTACACTTACCACTGCCTATACTTTGCTTGGCTTCATGGTTTGCCGGTTTTCATTGAAGTTGCATTAGACGAGTACGGCGAGTCAAGCATCAACTGGAGGAACACTTGAGGCAAGATAGATTACATAAGACGCGTAGATTACAAATACAGTTTTATCGTGTTTCGAGAAAACTTGGCAGTGCAGAAAGTTCTCCACTTTAGCCACATACGTCTTTAGCAGATGGAGCCATAACTTTCGAGTTAGGACCAACCGAGACGTTAAGCTGACGCGCTGCACGTTCTGTATACATTGCAGTAAATAAGCCAGTGCCTTTTTCGTTCGTCGCGCTACGTCTGCTTAGCTATCTTCACAAGCACCCACCCACACTCCACGAACTGAAGACAGATCGTCTTTCGAAACGAAGCATCAATACAGCAAATAAAAAGGGGATGGGATATTTCATCTGAGTACTTACGTTGTTGTCAAGATAACCGTTTCCATCGGTGTCGTACAACCTGAACATGACTGAAACGAAACGATGCACGCAGGTGTGGTATAAACAACGGCAACATGCATAAGATGAAGCGACTTTTTATCCGGCCTCATTTGAAACTCCCTGTGAGCCTAAAGTGTATTCATGCCAGGTTGGGCGTAAATACACAAATATGCAGAATCCAATTGGTTAGGCAACTCGCAACAAGTTTACTTGTTCCGGTGGTAGACATGACCTTGCGCAAGCATAAAGTGCACAGTTTCGCTCAAGTGCACGATCCAGTGTTCTGATTGATTGATTGATATGTGGGGTTTAACGTCCCAAAACCACCATTTGATTATGAGGGACGCCGTAGTGGAGGGCTCCGGAAATTTCGACCACCTGGGGTTCTTTAACGTGCACCCAAATCTGAGCACACGGGCCTACAACATTTCCGCCTCCATCGGAAATGCAGCCGGGAAATGCAGCCGGGAATCGAACCCGCGACCTGCGGGTCAGCAGCCGAGTACCTTAGCCACTAGACCACCGCGGCGGGGGATCCAGTGTTCTAGAGGACACAATTGCGGATAGTCGTTGTAGAACGCCACAAGCGCGCGCTGGCACAAGCCAGCGCGCGCAAAGCGGCCCAATGTGGGATACATGTTAGCTTGCTAGCGGTTCTATTCAAATAAAGATGAGATAAAACCACAAAGAACAAACAAAGCATACAAGAAAAGGCTACGCTCGTATACGAGATATCAAAAAAGCCTGCCTCTTTATAGCCGTAACCTTTCAGGCAAGATTATCAACCACTTCTAGAATCTGAAGAAGACGAGGATCACCGTGTTTTCTGCGACAACAAACCGAAATTCATGCCGTGGTAGTATACAAGCCCCCTTGTTATTGAGCTGCAGGAGAACGAGGTGTTTCTCGGCATTCCTTTTTTTTTTTCACAAATAAAGTTGGTTATACACATGTAGGCATGTCATAGATAATGCCTGATGAGAGTAGACACACGCAGGCGCAGATGGCCAGTGCGAAAAGACAGAGCAAACAGATATTTCCGTGCAACATGTGTTTTAGGTCACCATTAATGTAAAAAAAAACGTGTGTACATAATTTGGACAATAAGAAATGAAGTGAAAGTTGCGACTTAGCAAAAATATTGGGCAGAATTGGCGCCACCCTCGAAATAAACTGGATGGAGGCCCCCCCCCCCCTGACCTCCGTGTGCACGCGTTCAGAAGTATGTACAAACTAGGCCTTACGTAAGACTAATTCTCATCGCATCTATCGCCGTGAAAGTTAGAAACGTCTACGAGACACCGACACCACAACGTGCACACTCACATTCCAGCTTGTCCTCGGGTCGCCCAGCTTCCATGAGTGAGAGGTAGCAGATGATGTCCTTGAGGGGGACGCGCACAGTGTGCACATCGATGTGGCTGCTCGTTTTCCGGAGAGGCTTCAAGTCCACTGCGCGACAAAAAGGGCAGGGGGTCGTTGGCAAGGCCTACTGGCAGGTTCTATATCGAATACACGCTATACATTGTGCGACAACTGGAGCTAGGTGTCCTCACGATCTAACACCATGCCCTATCGATATACCACTGAGTGTGGGATTATTCGCTTCGCAAGCATTTCTTATATTTTTTTTCGCCCCATTGACCAGCACTGGGTCACATTTGAAAACATAAAAAAAATATTCAAAGGCTAGCCTGCCGGACCGACTTCACAAAGACTGTAATATTAGGTGGCGATTCCGGCACTTTAACCTCCGCAACACACGCACACACAAGCACAACCACACACACATACACACACACACGTACACACACGCGCGCACAAACACACATACACAAACGCACACAAGTTATACCACGTGAAAACTAGCAGGCGACAAGCTGTCATGATGATGATGATGACTTTCGGTACTACTACTACTACTACTACTACTACTACTACTACTACTACTACTTGTTATAAACAAAAGAAACGGAATAACGGGTTTTTTTCGAGTGACTCGTTTATATGTTGGTCAAAACCAAATAAACTGACTACTACTACTAACAGTACTACTACTACTACTACTACTACTACTACTACTACTACTACTACTACTACCACTACTACTACCACTACTACTACTACCACTACTACTACCACCACAACAACACCAAACGGTAAAAAAAAGCTAGACAATGGGGTGAGGAACTTCTCTGGAAAGGACAAGAAAATGTCCTATTACGGAAACGTTAACTACAGTCTGATATTTCGCGCATGCACCCACTCTTCCATCGTTCATCTCTTTTGAAAATGTGAAAGCAGCTCAAAAACACTCGATCGCCGAACGAGCCTTGTTCGAACAGCGGTCATAATGTGTTCCACGAACGACTGCTGACATTTCAGTCACTCGCACCGTGCACATTTGTCTCCGAGTAGAGTGCAGGTGCGACCAAGAGACGCCGACGATTTGCGAGATCGCGTTAGGCGCAGTAGGAGTGGAAGAACAGCCGAGACGTACGCGTACACCCACGAATGAATGTAACACGCGGGAAAGAAATAGAATGGCTTCCCACGAAGTGACAGCTGTAGTTGCGCCTAAGGTGCAGACCCAGGCGCTTAGTAAAAAAAAAAAATCCTTCTCTCTCTCTGTCTCCGCCCCCTCTTCGCATATATATATACAGCTAAAGATTACAAGAAAGCTAAGCATATGTCTATTATTTTCCGCAGGATCAATACGATTATAGTGGTGTTGTAAGAGATAACACCGGAGGTGTTTGGACTAGCATAGTAGCACCGTTTTCTTGAGCGCTAAATTTGGCGGTCATGTGCCACAGTAAGCGGGTACGTGCCAATCAGTTTGTATAGCCATGCGTAGTGCAGCAAGCAAAGTAAAGAGCAGGGCTATATAGCCTATTCAATCGGCCACTGCCGCGCAAAACGTTAAACGATGCTTTGATTGATTTTCTGTGCGAAGACTAGATCATGTCGACATTCGAACACTGTTCTAACACGGCTCTGTCGTCAAGGCGCGCCAACACAGCAGCTAGCAGCAGTTTGTGCCGCTATCTCATTTATTCCTTTTTTTTAGCGCGTCTACTTTTTTCTACACTTTCCTTCCCATTTTTTACCTTTCCTCCTCCCCTTAGTGTGGGGTAATTCTGGCTGACCTCTCTGCCTTTCTGTCATCTTAATTTCTTTCTATATAGCAAGGGTAATGGGAAAAGAGTGATGTTGAGGAGGAGGGAAAGGTAGTGAAAGGGTGAACTATGGCATAGCCCTGCATAATATAGTATAATATAGGAAGGAGTGTGCAAGAGAAGTGAAGTTGAGTAGGAGAGATGCGAGGGTTAGGAGGAGAGGCAAGGAGTGAGAGAGGGTAACATATAAAAACGTAAAGGAAGACAAAGGAAGCAACAAGGAAGACGACGCAGAAAGAAATACAGAAACAAAGAAGAAAGAGCTAGAAAGAATGCAATCTTCGTTGGTCAGGCGGTTGCGCTTGCCCGTCAGCTTCGGTGTTTACTCAGGTTTATGAACAATGAAGCTTGTTCCTCCTCTTCGCCAACGTTTCACTGTGCCAAACTGGCTTTCAAAGGCGTGGAGCACTATCAGAAGCGCCTAATGAAACATTTCACGTGCGTGACATGAAAGAAATTAGGTGGCGCAGGCCTCGCATTACGAAAAAAATTAAAATGTACACACACACACCTACGCTTTCATTTCACGCACAAAGTTGCGATTTTCCTAAAAAAAAAATGAACCACTGAGCCAAGTTTTCCAACAAGTTACGCCATAGGAACGCAGATGAATGAAAATATGGGGCCGTAGACTGGAGAATACTCTCCATACCTTTCGAGCACTTTCGTTTACAAACAGGTTATAATTATAGGCCAGTCTGACATTCCAAAGGCACTATACGTTGCTTCCGAAACAATTAACTGCGCCAACGACGGCGACATGAAGCGCGTTGTAGTGGATATGAGTGAGCTTACCGCTGTGCACAAGTAGGGAACTGTTTGACTTTCTGGAAGAGTTTCGGGAGACTTGGCTCTGGTTGGGTGAGGAGTCGGTCGAGTCGCCGTAGTTCTGTGTCACCGTAACCACCGGGTGGATAGAAGCACTTCCTGCGTGTCGAAAAGAAATCACCCTAAAACTCGCAACAGTGCACGTACATCATCAATTAAAAAATAAAGAAGAGACAGGCTAGATAGCATCCATTCACGCCAAAACTAGTTCTGCGTTGCTTGACTAAACTCCTTGTTATTCGCTTACGCTTGCTTGCGAGAAAATCGCGGCTGGCCGACAGCGTAGACACGAAGCGCGTCGCCTGTCTCTCTGGTCCGGCAGTGGCGCTCAATATTCTAACATGCCACGAGTACACAACCTTCGCCCAAGTTCGGCATCCAATCAGTGACGGCTTTCCTGTCTGTCACAACAATTTCTCCGATTCCGCTCTCACCGTTAACTACTATACCACAGAGGTTTGTTTAATAATTGATCATGGACGTTAGTCGTCGGAATGCAGCCGCTTACAGACTCCAGTCGCATCAGTCACAAGTGTCTTATTACGTAACACCTGTGTCTTCTGTTTGCGTAGCTAACAACCACTGATGTTCACATTGATCTTCTCGATAAAGATGCATTTTTACGACGCACCAATCATGTTTTTATCATGAATAAATGACGTCGTTTTCATCGAGTGCACCCGGTTAATATAAATTGGGAGATGAATGGAAGCGAACCCTAGTAAAGATTGGCGCAGACAGAGGTCTCTGTTCTGTTCTGTTGTAACTTTCTTGCTGTGGACAAGTTGAGGTTCATATTACCTCCGCTTCTTCCCACATATCTGTAAACTCTTCAGCGACAAAGATTACCTCAAATGAACAATGAGCAGCTAAAAAAAACACTAATAACAGGACACTGAAACAAGTTAAAATAACATGGTAGTGTACAGCTTCTTCTTTTTTTTTGCACGCGTTCACTCTACAATAAAAAGTTCACACGCATGCATTTCTAGTTCTGTCCACAGTAGTATACGAACTAATACATTATTCCGTATGCAACAACACATAGCAGCGTATCACAAGAGCTTAAAAAATGTCTCGTAATTATGCCAATTTAAACAACACACACGTAACGAAATTCAGAGCGTTGTCCCTAGCGTCAGGCAAGTGGCGACCACCATATTTCCAGCTTTCGAGAGTGTCGCTCATTTCTTCAGTGCGTGAGAACTTTCGCCGCACGCTCACTGACGCCATTGTTGCTGCTGACTCAAAATTAAAAAGAAAATCAAAATACTTTTTATAACCCATGAAATTGAGTTAGTCAAAACATTCATGCATCTAGCTCTGTAGTAAACGTATTTAAATATATACAGCATGGCTCATTGTCTCAATGCTCTTTTTGTTTCAGAAATGTGTGTGCAGTCTTCGTAATGAAAATGAGTTTAATGTCGACATGATCGTCTTTTAAACGTAATCGCGTTAGTATAGAGTAAGTCAGTCTTCTCAAAACTCTGTAGGTGACAGCAAATAAACCCGTTCACGATTTCGTGCAGTTTTCATTCTTTATTACTACGCTATAGGAGTTCGCTCTCCGGCATTCGTGACTCACCGTCTTAGTGCTGTGATAGCGTAAAACAGCGGCCGCTCATTTCACAACGCGGCTCGTACTTAAGCGACGGCCGTCAGAGAATCGCTATTCGTGACTCACGTCAATTAAAAGGTCACACGTCGGCACTGCCCTTTCCACCTCCTTCAAGCCCAACCACAGAGACAGCGCCGAAACGTGGAAGGCATCGATTTCACCAGCTGCAGCTCTTTTTTTTTTGTCTGCTAAGTGCGCGCGGTAACTACCCGCTGCTGTACTACATCAATGATCCTCGCGAACAGAGACAATGAAACTACGGGAACAAACAATACCGACGATCCGTTCATCTCGCACCGTACGCGAATAATACAAATGCAGCGCTGTATAAATATAACGCTATGAATCAGAGGAGCAGGCTAGGCTAGCAGCCACTTGCGGCTGTGAGACAAGAGCTGCATGGGCGACATACGTTGGGGCTGTCGGTCGAAAGCGCTCTCCGCGTCTCGCATGTGCGCGGATACGACTGTAATGACTGTATACCTCGCCTGCAGTCGAGACTCCAACAACAAGCACAGCCGCAGCGTGGCGCGCACCGCACTGGAAAGGTTGCAGCCAGCGGTGTGCTATCAATGAAGAACGCACAAGCTGACGCTTTGTGTAAGGAAATATCATTCTCTACTTGGTGGACAATGCAAGTGGAGGCACGCTCAGCTATCGTTTTCAGCTCTCCTTGAGTGAAAAGCAGCTGCGCTATATGCTTATATTCGTATTGTGCACGCTGCACACGGATGGCCCATTTCTTTTTGCCTCACTCGCAGTTGTATTGTTAACTTTTCTTAACTATATTATCTTGTGCGCCGCGCAAGCAGCGTTTTGGAACAATTTATTTCTGTGCAGTGTATTGCGGAGATGAAAACGTTTTGGAAAGTACGCGCTGCAATAGGGAGTGCGACATGTACTCAAGGACTCGGAACAAGGGCGAAGCGGTTAATCTCCATCGGCTGGCCATTGTGAACCAAACGAGTCGTACAAAAGAGCACATGTATTCGCACTTTTTTAACAGAATAGCAGGCTCGCTATTGTTCAGACGAGAAATAGTGAATAAGGCACGTTTTTTTAGTAAAAAAAAGTTCGTGGGCATTTACGGCATCACTACCTACGAATTTTTTCAGCTCGATTATAGCCCCGCCGCGGTGGTCTAGTGGCTAATGTATTCGGTTTCTGACCCGCAGGTCGAGAGATCGAATCCCGGCTTCGGCGGCTGCATTTCCGATGGACGCGGAAACGTTGTAGGCCCATGTGCTCATTTTTGTGCGCACGTTAAAGAACCACAGGCGGTAGAAATTTCCGGAGCCCTCCACTACGGCGTGTCTCATCATCGTATGGTGGTTTTGGGACGTTAAACCCGGCATATCAATCAATCAAGCTCGAATATAGAGGGCACGAAATTAGGAGCTTTTGCTTCATTTCTAGACGCCATTTGTCTGAAGTCCAGTCACAGGTGTTCAGAAACTTAGGGACATCAATTAAACCGTAGCACACTGCATGGACGAGTATGAATAGGCAGAAGCACACGTTTAGGAGTCAGTTGGTGCATTCTTTCAGAAACGTATGATTGCGTAAAAGACGCAGCACATGAAAGACAGAGACGACGAAACTTGCACGGGTCTCTGTCATTGGTGTGCTGCGCTTTTTGCATAATCCTGCGTTTCTGAAACAAAAAGATTGGCTTCAAAACAATCGTGTTTTCGCCTTGGTGTGTGCAGGTAATCCGTCAAAGCCGAACACGATGTAGCCTGGTCACATGCTGAGTTCCATCATACTGTAGCAATAGCCTGTTTCTTGCCGAAACAAAGGGGCTAACTCGTTTTGTCTACGTAATGTACAACTAAGTAAATAGTCGATTTCAACTTGCGAAGTGTAACGGGCTTAGAGACTTGCTAGTGAAAATGACAGCGAAAATGACGCGTGTTCCTGACGGCCCAATACGTAAACACAGCTGCAGACGTACAAACAAAACAAAACATGCCGTTTTAAAACAGGAAACGCGAGAGCATTGTTACAGATGCTATATATATGAAGGAAGAATGCATGCAAAAACATTAGGTAAAAAGCGGTGTTTTGGTACGCACAACTTTATTCAACGATAGTCGAGCATTATTCACTGGAAAGGTCATCGCCACAAGGCAGAATCTTCCTACCCCTGCTCACAATCCCGTACCTTTATTGCCTCTTTACTTTTGACATTCTCTAAACCTGCAGTCGTTTTCTCTAATGAGAGAGAGAGAGAGAGAGAGAAATAAAACCTCATTTCTGAAAAAAAAAAATCTGAGTTCCAGTCACCGTTGTGGAACTGCAGGTGATTCACCAAGGCAATGATTCAGCTGCACTCAGACAACTATGACTGAGTGCTCGAGTACATAGACATGTAAGAACGTCTTTCTTTCAATACTTTTCTTTGCGTTGTCATGACCAAGGAAGACGCTGGGGCTCCGGCGCGCGGGTAGCGAGAACGTGGTAGAGGAGAAGAAAGAAAAGACTGAGAATAAGAACAGCTTGCCCAACGAACAGGTGTATTTGTTCTCTCTTTCGTCCACTACAACGTCTAAAATCCAACGTTATTCTTTCATGGTGAAAGCAGTTATGAAACGTTTGGTGGGCATTTTTCTCTCTCGATATTTACATGCCAGAAGTGACTGTGCTTTGCCATCACATGTACTACACCCGGTTAAAAAAGGAAATAACTGTAATGTTAAGGGCTAGTTTGCTTTGTTAGACCAAATAATAATGATAACTATCAGACAATGATACCAAGGTAAGTATAAGGTATGGTATAGATAGTAATTGTAATCAAAATGTGAAGAAAGAAACTCCACAAAAAGACACCTTGCCCCCAGTAGAGTCCGAACCTGCGACCTTCGAATAACGCGTCCCATGTTTTACCAACTGACCTACGGTGGCGGTCAGCTCTTCGTCCAGTTTATAGGATATATGTGTGTATTTAAACGTGGAAGTGTCAGTCAGCGCCGCCAGTAGACATTACGGTGATCATTGCCACTTAATTTTCATTAATAAAAGCATAAAAAGGAACTTGCGCCCCTCGTGTTTCCTTTTCCGTTTTGCAGATGTATCTAATGACTTGCGTTTTTTTTTAATTTCTTATTAGGAGGGGGTGATTAGTTTTCGCTGGAGCACATATACGCTTTGAATGCAATATAGGTCTTTTGCATTGGCATATAACAACTTAATCCTTTTCTTTTGTCTTTATTTGATACACGTATGCATTGATTCATTCAGTTTTTTTCTTTTTTTTCTTTTTGCTTTCTTTCTTTACTTCTTTCTTTCTTTTTTCTTTCTCTATTGCTTTATCTCTTTATTTATTTATTCATTGTTGCTGGAGTACTTGAAATTAACTGATGTGTTTACATCGCCCCCGGCCAAATAACACCCTTAGAAGTAAATTCTCAGGTTTTACATGCCAGAAACACCTTGGGGCCCAGTCGTGAAAGGCTCCAGTAATTTCGACTACCTGGGGTTTATTAGGAATTCACACGTTCACGAACGCCGCAACCGAGATAAAACAAAACAACTACAAAATCTAGTCTTAATAGTCTACCAGAGTTCATTAGGTGGTGAACACGGCAGGGGTCCTTATATGTTGCACTTCGGAAGTATCTTACTGCGCCATCATTTTTTATGTGTAACATAAATAAAGAAGCTACCCTTTGATTTAGTGTTTCATTGATAGATCAACCTCTTACGATTGTGCTTCATGCGGGCTTCCAGTATTAACTCAAGTGAAAGCTTGTATTTAATGAATGACTTTTAATCAATTAACTCTGTAGATAATCTTGTGATTGATCGGTTGATTAATTACTTGTAAACAGATAGTTTTGTAGGTAATCTAGTGGTTCATTGATTGCCTTTTTCAGTCGCGAATTAGATCGTGCCATTCAAGAACCTCACAGACACAAATTTTTAGACGCGTAAATCCGGACGCTTAGCGTTTCATCTCACTAACGTTCTGCTGAAAGAGTTGGCTCGATAGATATGGGCCTATCCGACGTTGAGCTTGTCAGTGAAGTTCAACAAGCATGGAATGTCTCTGCAGAGATTGCGCTGAAAAATCTACGTAAGCTAATTTTATTTGAAGTACTTCTAGAGCGTTAATTAAGCTTGAGAACGCAGTAACGCAAACATAATTACAAACGCTAACGCTCGATCACTTTTTTAGACAGTACTTGCTGAAGGCTGTAACTGTAATTTAGTTATCTTTTTAGAAAACGTGTACTACGAGTCTGGCACAACTATATTTGTGGAGTGGTAAAACTTTGTGCCACATAGAATTGATTGATAGATATGTGGGGTTTAACGTCCCAAAACCACCATATGATTATGAGAAACGCCGTAGCGGAGGGCTCCGGAAATTGGTGCCACATAGAAGGCTGCAAACCTTCGAGTTGGGGCGGGTTGTGGTTGTTCCGTAGCCATCGCGGCATGTACGGGCCATCCGAAGAAGACTCTTCTCCCTATTTATCTTCAGAAGGTCCACCGATCCGCCACAGAGGTCTACAATTTATGGTGTTCTACTGCTGGCCCGAAGGTCGGGGGATCGAATCTCGTGACTTTCGGGTCAGCAGGATTAAATCGCGCAGACCCGAAGACGATGACGTCATGGAGACCACATTTCGACGAAGGCGAAATGCTTTAGATCCATGGACTTAAACTTAGGTGCAGGTTAAGCCAAACCAGATGGTAGACATTTTCCGAATCCTCCACTACGGCGCCCCTCATAATCATATCGTGGTTTTGGGACATGAAACTATGACAATTAATAATTATTAAGGTCTACTCGCCCTGTTGGTTCAGTGGCTGTGTCATTGTTTTGTTTAGCAAAGGTTTGGTAGTGTTACTACAGATGCCCACCACGGCTTCATTCTCATTATCACGGAAGGCAAGTAGGTTTCCATTCCATGTTAATAGTAACGTCCTTACAAACACCAGACGCTGAGGATTATTACACGGCCTCCCAGTATGAAAAAAGGAGATACAAGAGAGGAGGACAGGGAGTGTAAGGTAGCGGAAATATGGCTTGACGCCGTACATTTGGCGGATGGCAAGTAAACACGGAAAGAGAAGCGAACAACAAAGCCAAACGCGGACGCACAACCACACAGTGCAACGTGCAGTCACTGCGGCAACGAGGACGCCATCAGATGTGTTATAGTATACCCAGGCTACCATTACCGGTTGTTTTGGCCCGCCCTGAGGACAGGCCTTTGTCGGAACACATCCTTAGAATGCCAACCCGAACTATTCTCGGAATTCTGTGAGGAGTATTATTTTAAGGTGTGACAGCTCATTCCTCAGCTCCCTCCAAGGGCCGAGCTCTTCATAACTGATATGATGTCTTCGTGTTGTCCTATTTACAGTCTTCTCAGAATATAATGATGTTTCTTTTTCACAGCAAGCAAGCTCAACGTGGATTTAGCTACCCACAGACTTCCCAACGACAGGAATTCAAGCTTTTTCGTTTGAGCCGCGAGCCAGTGGCGCATCATATATGAAATAAAACGTCCTACCCCCTTCCCCAGCACAGGGTATCCAGCCAGTCTGAGAACTGGCCAACCTCCCTGTCCTTCTTTTCCGTCTCCTCCTCCTCATCCTCAAGCTCTTCCCAAAATGCATTTCACTGCGGAAGGAACATAATATACGTAGAAGGGGAGTTGATCAAAGACTCGTTTTTATTATTATTTACTAACTACTGAAATCAAGAGAGAAGGAGTATAGGAGCATTATTTGTAGACTTTATTGGAAGTGTGGTAATCACTATATATATATATATATATATATATATATATATATATATATATATATATATATATGTGTGTGTGTGTGTGTGTGTGTGTGTGTGTGTGTGTGTGTGTGTGTGTGTGTGTGTGTGTGTGTGTGTGTGTGTGTGTGTGTGAACGAAAAGAATCAAAGAATACTTGTCGCGGGGGCAGGAAGCGTACCTACAACCTTCGGATAACGCATACGACGCTATCGTTTATTTTTTTACATAGACTGTCAGTAGAGACTTTTCTAGGAGAGCAGGAGAAGCGTACCTGTGCGTCCCCTGGAGTCGGCGCCCTCTCCTCGCAGGTGGCTGTGCAGCTTCTCCGTGAGGCCGTGCAGTCGCTCAGCGAAGCCGAGGTGCAGGTGCGGCCGATCCTCGGTGCGCCGGGACGCCGGCTGCTCCTGACCGGTGGCAGGCCCACCCTGCGCGGCGGCTACCTGCGCAGCCTGCTTGGCCAATTCCGGCAGGGAGCCGCTGTGGGCAGCCGCAGTGTGCGAGGTTATGGGCGCGCACGCAGTCGTCGACGTCACGGCCGCCATCTGCGCGCAACCAATCGGAATCCGCGGTAAGTGACGAAGGGGGCCGTCTAACACCGTCAATGAATCATCATCATCATCATCATCATCATCATCATCATCATCATCATCATCAATTATTTGACCCTTAAGGGCCCCTTAGGGGCATTACATAAGAGGGGGGGGACATTTTTCTAAATACAAAATCAAGGAAAAAAATAGAAAGTTGTACAAACACACGAGCAATACTTTTGCAGGATCCGAGAACAGACACACAGAAAATGTACTTATACAAGTATTAAAAACATGCGCGCACAAAATTTACACATACAAGAGCGCAAAATACAGTGACAGTGGTAGAGTTTTAATGGGCTTCGAAGTTTAAGTGAGCTGTTAGTAGTTGTTTGTATGCGCACGAGTCACGCTCTGAGACGATGGCTTCCGGTAAGTTATTCCATTCCTCGATGGCGACAGGAAGAAATGACTTATTGAATGCAACGGTCGTACCGAAAGGACGTTGGAGGCTTCTGGAATTAAATAGCCGGCGAGAATAGCGGGCGGGAATCCCGCATGTTACTGCTGGAGTATTTACGCTGAATACGTTGCGAAATTCGAACCTGTCCGTAGTGTCTTATTGTTACGATCAGATTATTTGCGAGACACCAAAGAGAGAGACAGAAATAAGACGAGAAAAGGAAGGGAGATGAGCCAGATGAGCGTCTGGTTTGCTACCCTGCACTGGGCATGAAAGAATGGGAATCAAAATAAGAAAAGAGAGACAAGGAGAGCATAGCTTGTACAATGTACATTACCGTCCACTGTTAAAGGGAGCACTCTAATGAGCCCCTGTATTATTGTGAGCCCCATAACTCCAAGTAGGCATAGAAACATTGTTTGTGCCCGGCGATAGTCTATCAAAGCGAGCCAGAAAAGTCAAGACATCATTCTAATGCAAATCTAAGCCACTATGTTTTAGCCAGAGAGCGAAATCTGTACGTGGTGCACACCAATGTGTTTCCTTTACAAGTGAATTCATTTGTACAAAGGCACTGAAAGTTCATCGACGGTGTAACCGTAACTTTGTGAGCAGAAAAATATTCTGTGCAAAACCAGCTGTTGTCATTGGTGGCAAGTCGTACAGCTGAAACGTCATTAAAGACACAAAACGACGAAGGAACGTTTCGTTGTCACCGAAAGCACACAACTGCACGCGGTCTTTTCGCAACTCAAGAAATATTTGGGCGGACGCAGCAGAAGAAGTTTTGAATGACAGCTCAGCGATATAATGCAGCTCCATAATTCTTCGCTTATAATAGGCACGTTAGTTAGATCTTTAGGCCATTACGGCGGCTCTGTTGCCCAGTGCCAGTGTGATCATCTCAAATTATCGTTCACTAGAAGCAGATTAACCCTCTCAACTCGACCTTCACAAGGAAGTGCGACCAGTCTGCCGCAAGTAATCTTGCACCAACGTGGCGGTACACGACTGTGTATGTGGCGCGGCATAATGCTACAAGATTGATCCGTCAAACGAAAACCAGTCATAAAGTCAAAAAGGTATTGCCTTAACGCAAACGGGCACCTTTGTTCCCTTGCGTGGACGTCCTAATTACGCCTAATAACTATATCTGACTTTTTTGCTTATAGCTACGGAGACGTTTAGTCGAACCTTACATGCCAAGTGAATTTTTTATTATTTTAGTGCATTTTTTGTGCGCAAAACTAATGAAATCTTACAGCATGCGAATACTTCCCGCGATCGTCCCTGCATGTTTCGAAAGCTCACACTGACATTGTAAAAATGAACCACAACTTAAGGAATAATATAACTACGTGTAAAAATCTCTTTATTCGAACCTGGTAGCTAACTTAATATAATCATGTTTAGCCCGGTAATGTCCTACCTATGACTTGCTATATGTAGTACGCCTTACATCAAGCGAAATCCCAAGTAATTGAATGATAGAGCTTGAAGCAGAGATGAAGCTAAAGACGTTTCGTGAAATTTTGGCTTATAGCAAAGCCGTTACTTTACATATGGATGCATATTATTCCTTATTTCGCACAGAGCAAACAAAATAACTTAAACAAATATATGAACAGTCGCAGGAAATAAATAAATAAGGTTGTCCCACTCGTAATCGGTTGTGAAAACTCCTGTATGCTAAAGTTCTGGATGAATAGCGCATACTTTGAACTGTTTCCTATGAGAGCATCATAAGACAGACGCACCCAGTCTCTGCCAAAAGTCAATAAACTTTCGAGCAATTTTATCTGACGTAAGTATGATAGTCTCTGCCCTCTGATGCGCCCCGCCGCGGTGGTCTAGTGGCTAAAGTACTCGGCTGCTGACCCGCAGGTCGCGGGTTCGATTCCCGGCTGCGGCGGCTGCATTTCCGATGGAGGCGGAAATGTTGTAAACCCGTGTACTCAGATTTGGGTGCTCGTTAAAGAACCCCAGGTGGTCAAAATTTCCGGAGTCCTCCACTACGGCGTCTCTCATAATCAAATGGTGGTTTTGGGACGTTAAACCCCACAAATATCTGCCCTCTGATGCAGCATGCTTCAAAAACATATAATAATTTGGGCACGCAAAACACCATAAATTATTATCAGTTTACGATGTGAGATTAGCTGTGAAGGAAAGATTTTAACGGAAGACATGTTTGACTGTGCATATGAACAAAGCCGTTGCAAAGAACCGTATTAGTACTTATTTCTCGAGTTTTGTTCACCAAGTCGCAATAACAACAACGTAAGACGTACAACGTAGTCCATTTTCTACGAACCATTAGGAAGAGACCTGATCTGCATGATGACAAAATTGATTTCGGTTCAGATAGAGTGGCGATAAGCCACTTTGGTTGCGCATCTCCAAAACGCAAATTACATTCCGACCATCTCCGAAGCGAAATGACATTTTGCGTAAGAAAACGTTCCTCTATCGGAAATTGCAATGAGGTACTCGAATGTTCCGCATTCTGGAACAAGAATGAACCTGCAAGTCTTTCTGCTCCACATGTACAGCATGAGTAATATAATCAACCAAAGTGCAGTAAGGAAGCTTAGCCAATGAATGCGAGAGCTGTGTTATACCGACTCCACTTCATCGCCGAAGCAGTGCGCTGAGGCAGAGCGCAAGAACGCACACGTGCACAATTTTCGGTGGACGTTAAAGAACTGAGTGGCGCTATACACAACCTCGTTTAGCCCACACGAACTGAGATCTGGGCTAGTTTGTAAGATTCCATTCTTGAACAGGTACAGAGGTATAGGGCAAAAACGAAGACACAGGTGAGGTTCCTGTGTTGCTGTGATGGTTGGCGATTGAGTTGGTTTAGGGTGAGAACGCACAAGTATCAAACTACATCTTTTTGTGCTAAGCCTTATTTCGGCCTTTTGAATATAGTCCACAAATCTCACCTGCGCTATTTAAATGGTGCGGGAGTGAGTCTCGATATTTTAAGCTCGCCTACAAGTACTCCTAATGGCAATGCCGGCGCTTTTCTTCAGGCCATGTCAGAGGTTGATCCGGAGTCTCCCGCCACAAAGGCGCGTCTCCCAATAAACTGTTTTTGGAGCGCAAGACCTTCCAAATGTACAAAAGACCCTCTAGATGTTTCATTAATTATATATGGAGCTCGAGTGAAACAGGACCGCTTGAGACACATAAAGAAGCCGAAAAATACGCAATAAAGATTTCAGAAATAAAATACTCGAAACCCTGAGTGAGTATCAAATCTGGTCCAAACTATACGTTATGACCAGCACTGATGCATACGTGATGCTTCCTAAAGCATCCCGTGGTGCTGACGTGATGATCTCTATAGCATACGCGATGATTACTTAACCGGTAACAGAGGACCACTTAGAAGCACCAGTCAGCTATTCTTGACACGCAGAGGGCGTGCCTGTTCCACCAACCATTCGATGTCCTAGCATTGTCCAACGTAGCGGAATGGAGACTCAGCAGTAAAATATGATCCTAATCAGTGTATACTTCCGAGAGAGGCCAATGAAGACAGCCGTGGCAAGTACGACAATGAGCATGTGGTCCTGAATTTTCAGCAGTATACTTCACGCGATGTATATACGTCGAGGCTGCAGGTCGCGCGACAACGGCGTCAGGTCATTCGTCCACGTACGAGGAGCACGTGCATTGAATTGTCCACGTCGCCAAGTCGGGAGGATCGGTGACACTGGATAGATGTTTTCGAGACCTATGCCGGACACTACTCAAGCCTGCTGAATAGGTGTACGTGCCACCCGTTACAAGAATCTGTATACGCACGTGACATGAAAGAGTGCCAGCGACGAACAAGTCGCGGAAAGCGTCAAGCTTAGCGATAGACTGATAGAAACGTCACAAAAGGGTGTGCCGTAGTTCTTGGAAGAGCGAAAACATTATAGTAGCAATGTAAGTCATTGTTCTGAGAACGTATAGTAGCACTGTTGTTTACGCCAGTCAGTCGCTCTATAGTCTCGCAGAGACTATCCATCAAGAGTGGTGGTGGTTTCTTTCCTGTCGATTCACACAGAGAAACGGCCGAATGTACTGCAGCTGGTGAGGTCAGTGCACGATAAATAAATACGTAAGTAAGTAAGCAAATAAATAAATAAATAGTGAAGTAAAAAAAAAACAGTCGCTAGTTTGAGGGCGATACAAAAACTTTGTCGCAAAGGTTACAGAAGAGAAAGAGATCAAGGAACTGAAAACACTGGGAGGTCAACCTGGTAAAAGTAACCGGGTTGCTACCCTGCGTAGCGGGGAAATAGGTGTCACACAGAAGACAGACAGAGATAGATAAATAAAAGAAAACACACACACACACGAGGACAAACACGCACGACGTTGAGATCAAAGTCTTTTTGAGAGGCCACTTGAACGCAGCAACCACAGAAGCGCTTGCCCAGCCTTCTTTTGAGACGTTATCTCCGGTCGATGGCACTGGATTCGTTCTTCCGAAAGAGTTCGGTCGTTTAGTTTAACAAACATGTTGCAAAGTGCCTGTATCCGTAAACAAAGTTATGGGGAATCCTCATATCAGCGTTCAGTCAAGGAGTAGCAATGTAAATGCAAGACAAAAAAAATCTAATTTTAAAATAGAGCTAGCAATCACATCACGTGACGGAGAACACTTAATATGAGGACGGACTGCTGCCGGCACGGCACTCCTATAAAGGTACGTTCAAAGCGTGTCGTTGTGAATGGACACCACATCGACGATGCTGGAACGGAAATATGCTAGAACGACACTGCCACGTGCTCGACTGCCAGAATATTGAGCTTGCTTTTGCTTCCATCAGGCGCTTTGCACACTGCGTGAGCGACGCGCGCATTGTAAGAATACAGTGTGAGGAGACGAACGCCGTTCAGATAAGTAATCTGGATGAATCACTCTTTGCCCTGAAGCCGGGTCGAGACCAGAGGCATTGATCTATAGAACTGTAGTGAGAGGGAAAACGTTCAGATTAGAGGACGTCCACGCTTTACGTCTTGTCAGCTGTCGCTCCAAAGGACGGGGCATGCGAACACGCACAACAGAAAGAAGTAAGGACATCACAGACGCCGACTTAAAACTGCAGACACCAGAGTGACATTTGTTTCGTAAAATACAAGAATAAATTCACCGATTGCCGTATACAGGCGCGGTGCATAAGGTTCCATTTATCTGTTGACGCTTCTACGTAGGTCAGGCGGACCACTGGGTATAACCAGAGGTTATTGGAGAATAAGAGGTTGCAAACCAGAGGCTCTGTCTGCAGCAAAAAAGCCCCTGATACTAACCTTTTAAGCGTGTGCTTCCAAAAAGTTTATTCCTGTCGACTATTTCGCAAAACAATGTAGAAGTACCAATGACATTTGGTTTGGACAAAGTATCAAATTGTTTTTAATGGTCGCGGAAACAATTTTATGGCGGCAGCCTCAGTGAGGTAAGCGAGATTTCGGTGAGTGATGACTTATACTTTACACAAATGAACATTGACGAGAACCACTGGTGAAATATATCACAGTTCACCAGATATTTCACAGCAATACAGTAATATTTATTATTACGGCAAGGTATTTGGGAGTGCTTGCAGGTTCACTGTGCAACGCGTGTGCATTCAATGCATCACTGGGTCGAAAAATAGGGCGACAGAAACGAAAAAACAAGTTTTTTTAGACACATCAATTAAGTTCGTACAGCTCGCAGGTGTTATTTGTTGGGGTGGGAACAGAGAGTTGGCACACGCACGAAAGTGGCTTGCGTACAGGCAAATTTCTGAGAACCAGCCCTGTATACAGGCTCTGACGAGCGGATGACCAGGAGGTTCGCACATCAACTGATCAAGCAACGAAACAACGGACGAGTGCGACAGAGAGAAAGTGTGCACCCACAAACAGCTGTCGAGGATGAAAACATTGGGTGTGAAGCACAGGCACGGGTCCACTTTTTTTGCGGGCACATTGCGCGAGCAGCTGCGCGCTCCACACGACACCACGTTCCAATATAACAGCAAGGGGGCCGCTGTGGCGACGCGCAGTGGTGGGCGGACGGGATGGGCCACGAAGAAAGAGGAAGCGCAGGAGGGGTGAAGAAGAAGAAGAAGAGGCCTTACCTTGGCGCTCTTGTCAAGGGAACCGCCGGTTAGCGTCCTATGCAACACGGCCGTCGTCTTCCTATCATCTAGCGTTTCGTCCTTCTGAAATTTGCCCGCCACCAGGTGACGGAACTGAACGAGGAGGAAGGGAAGGAAGGAAAGGCAGGAGGGGGGAGAGGCAGAAGACACGTCAGTCACCGGCGGCCCACACCCGCGCACACATGCAACGCACACAGCGACTTCCTGCGATTCGAGCACAAGCGGTATCACCGGCCCAGGCAGCAGCGGCGGCGGCAGCAGCAGAAGCAGCGGCGGTGACAGTGGAGGACGCAGTGTCCCCGTGCCCCAGCTACACAATGCCGTTCCGACGCGTAGGCTTTGGAAAAAAGCGCTTCCGGAGTCTAGACCTGGAAGCGCGCAGCTACACAGCGTGGCCGCCTATTATGAGTCAGGCTGCAGGCGATAGCAGCGAGCATTCGATCACAACAAAGGGCAACAAGTGAAACGCTATATGCATGCAAAGGAATGTTTCATACGCGCTTGCGCCAAAGGAAACGCAAGCCAAGTGCTTACAACAAGTCACCGTATGCTCGAGTGTGTTGTACAGTTGTCTCATTCACTGATACAGAAGCTAGCACACTCTACTACGCATATAACTGCACTCAGCCTTTATATTTGTGCCACAAGTTTTACGTGACCTTGTTTATAGTACATGCTGCGTTTCACTGTACTCTGTCATACATGTTAACAAATGAACGTGTGCATAGCCCCGGGGCATCTTGGCCTTCTTTTGGCTGCTCCAGTGACTAACAGTTTCAAATTCACTCCTTTTGAGTCCAGCAGTCTAACAGAGTCGTCACTTCTGCCATAGATCACTAACTACTACTACTACTACTACTACTACTACAACTACTACTACTACTACTACTACCACTACTACTACAACTACAAATATAAAATAGTATAATATAATAAATGTAATATTATTATTAGTGATAAATAAGACGTAGGCCCATATATGTTCGTAAGCCCATAGTGTATTCTTCGGGTGTGCTTTACAGCACAGCCGAAGGCCACGTAAAAATATCAGAGGCCACGTAAAAATATCGAGCGTCTGAGATCTACTCCACCAGGTGGCACAACGATCCCTACTGGTCACCCCCTCCCCCCACATGCAATTATTCTTTTTTCTATGAAATCATTTAAAAGAATCTTCATTACCATGCTAGTTAATTGTCGCTCAAGCAAGCATACTCGCGCTCAGATATCACATGTATCGAGTAGAAATATTAACTTGAACCAGAAGCATCAATTTCAAGACTGGAGTATTCCGGAAACTGGAAGTGCTCAGAAGAGGAACACGAGCATAACTCCTTGCTTATGACATGATTATAATGCATACGCGTGGGGCCAGCTTCAATATCGTTGAATTAAAAAGACGGAAAATTATTGGATACTATTCATCACCGAATCGAACGTAGTGCTCTTGCATAAAGGACAGAGATAGGACTGCGAAGGCACATGTATAAAAAAAACAACATATAGATATTCAATAGAGCTCGTGTGGGGTGCCAAATCGTCTCTTTTTTAAAGCACACATTTTTACTTTCATCGGCACTGTGTTATCTTTGTCCATGTCATTCCCCGATAAGGCGGGATTCTGTCCCACTCTCGAGTTCAGAAGGCACGTAGAGATTATGAGACTTTCCTTGCACATTAAGTTTAAAAGTTCCCACTTGCATTGGCTTCATGGAATAACTTCTGGCGGAGTTTAGCACGACTGTGATGCATCTTTTTCTTGCTCAAAATGAGCGAGAACTCGTGTTAGTTGACTGAAGGGTGTAGAAGCGATTTTGTGATTCAGAGAGTCCTAGGTCAACACAAGGCACTTCGCCGCAAGTGTAAGTGGGTTTTTGCTCCATTTGCTGCGTTTATATATAAAGCGGTTATGAAAAATGAATCCATTAAAGTGGACATGCCTTTCTGCTATTTTCAGATGAAAACAATCTCCTCATTCCGAAGAGCTCTCATAAAAAGGGCGAAAACAAAAGAAAGTAACGTGAAACTATAAATTGGTTCTGGGGTGCCCAGAACTGAACGCACAACAGTAGTGGCTGCAACCCCACCCATCCCCCTAGAAACCGCCGTTCCGCGCAGTGCCAAGAGTACTCTTTCATGCAACGTGAAATCCTTCCCATCCCCACCTATACTCCGCGGGCCTCGCCATTTGTCAAACGTAATCCCACTTCTGACTTGTTTCTTTCGTTCTTACAAGAAAAAGGCTGAGCATCGGCGTTTACTTTGGCTTTAACGCACTTCTCTTTCTTTGTTTCCGCCACCGCAGTTAACGCTCTTTTTCTCTTTGACACACGAGCCTTAAGGGTTCATGCACTGATCCTCGTATGACGCATTTCCTTCAGCGAACCCTTCTCGCAGCTTCGACCTGGGGCGCTCCGTGGTTGTACGCAGTTGTACGCAGTTGTACGCGTGCGTGCGTGCGTGTGTGTGTGTTTGAGTGTGTGTGTGTGTGTGTGTGTGTGTGTGTGTTTGAGTGTGTGTGTGTGTGTGTGTGTGTGTGTGTGTGTGTGTGTGTGTGTGTGTGTGTGTGTGTGTGTGTGTGAAAATAAGCAGAAGGAAAAGGTAAGAACAATTATAGCGCCATCTGATGACTTTGTGGGAACACCTATTTTTAGGATAGCTGCCAACTGGGAATACTGGTATACATTCATGATGAAAAATGTGAGACCGGCACGAAGACCCAGAAAGAACACAGTACGAAGCTTTGTCCTGTGTTCACGGTGCTTTCCCTTCTTATCCTAGCTGACTTACCGTGGATAGGTTAAGGTTCACATCACCTCGACTACTACATTTCCTTAACTTATTTCATTAAAAAAAAACCAGAAAGGTTACCCAAAAAACCAAGATGAGCAAATAAAATAAGACAACGGCTCTATTTGACTCATTCAACCTACGCCCGTATTTCTTCTTTGCGACGCTCAATGATTACTCAATTGTGAACGTGTACGAACTACGTATTCAGGCAAAAGCTGTTCTATACGACATGTGTAAATGAGAGATAGAGTAGGCGAACGAGTGAAGAATTTCTCGCAAGATACAACGAAGTCGTTACCGCCATTTAAGGACACAAATGGGTTTCCAAATTCTGTCGGACGTGTCTTTCTGGATGTCAGGCTTAAACGATTCAGGTGCTTCGCTCCATGTTGAGATATACTGCGGACAAACCAGCTCAGCCGAGTCGAGTAACTGCAACAGACATTGCTTGCTGGTGAGATCCCACGCATACGAAAATGTCAGAATGCATCAACACGTACAATCGTTGAGACAACGTGGAAGCATTTTAGCTTGAAGTTTATTAGCTGAATCTCACTGAAAGCAAAAACTGGGATGGAATGCGAAAAGTCCATAATAAAAAAGACTTGGCTAGTACATTGTGTAACATCTGCCAAAAATGCGAAATTCAGCCTTCGTACGACGTACGAAGGGCTTTGTGCGATATTTTTGATATCTTAGTAGACATCAAGTGACAGAAATGAATCTAAACTGGCCGCGTAATGTGCAGCATTGAAAAACAGAATATTTACCAAGAGATAGTACACGGAGTCAAGAAGGGTAGATAGCTAGACGAAGTGACGAAATTAAGAAGTTCGCCGTGATGCAATGAAATCAGCTGTAGTAAAAGTCTGGCGACTGAAAAGTACTTGGTAGTGCAAGGTGATGAACGAGGGGACGCCGACAGTAAGTTGAGACTACCTTGAAGTATTATGCATAATAATGGTGCAATGTTATAAATAACCAGATTGTGTACACCGAGTACATTGAAACTACGAAACAAGTTGTCGTCTCTTACACTCACATTATTAAGCATTATAATGCGTAGAGCTCTTTTCTGAATAATTAGTACGTATTTAGGGTGAGTTTTGTACGCGCAACCCCATAAAGCTATGCAATAATTTATGTGTGAATAAATGCATGAGTAATAAAGTATACGCGGTCTTTATGTAGAATTAGTGAACGCTGCTAAGTGAGGGAGCATTTCAGTTGTCCTGTCTTTCGTTTTTTTCTCTCTCTCTATATATATATTCTTCCTTTTCCTCATCTAATCCTTTGGTGTGCAACCTGGGTACCCCCTCCCCCACGCTTTTTTTTTTGCCTTGGTCTGTCTCTCCTGTCCACCGCGGTAGAGCAGTGGTTATAGCGCCCTGTTGCAGACCCGAAAGTTGCGGTTTCAGTCCCAGCCACGGCAGTCACATTCAGATGGAAACCAAATGCCAAAAGCCAGTGTAGCGTGCGATGCTATTACAAGCTAAAGAACGCCAGATGGTCGAAATTTTCAAAGCCCTTCACCACGGCGTCTCTCACAATCATATCACAGTTTAGGGACGCAAAACCCCAGATATTATTACTATCCCTTTCTCTCTCACACACAACACCACGTTCTCTACACGAGAAGTTGCGAAAAAAACAAAAGAACTAGCTTGTACAGAAGGTGCTCGAACCACCTTCGTTTCGTTATATATAACCACAACAAAGTAATATCTTCGAGGAAAAGAGTAATGTGTGCCACCACGTCGCCGGAAAGTGTAGAAAATGAGAACCCTAAAGAATTTCTCTGCCGCGTACTGAAAATGAAAGTGTGAACGCGTGCGATAATCGATGCGGAGGAAAAAAAATAAATAAAAGAAGATGACTTCTGACAGAAGGGCGCCAAGAGAGTCCTTTATCCTGCATCCAGCACCAAGAAGCAGCTGCGGTGACACAGTCGTCACTATTCTGGGAAAATTGAAGCGCTGACGCCGCTTTGAAGCATCTCATTATTTTTAACGAAGCCCAGCAGGCAAACGTTAGTTAGCAAGATTGTTGCTGTGCAAGCTCTTCTCGGCGCTATACGTCGCGCCTTATTCTTCTATCATTTTTTTTCATATTTGTACGCGCATTCTGTAAATGCAGTCCTCACTCGCTTCTGTTTTTGGTTCTCCTTCAGAGAGGGTCTCTGTTCAAAGAACGTGTGACATTAAAAATAAAAAAATGTCTTCATGAAGCTTCATTCGCAGTTCTCAAAGCGATTCATTGTTGTCAGATGCAACGCATATCGCACGTACTTCTTTAACGACAAAGAAGCCTTGTAACGCGTGGCCCTATATTACACCTGAGAGTAATGAGCCGTTTCAACTTCTTGTAGTGCTTACAACGCAATGTGTTTAAAAAGCAAAGGTCGGAATTTTCTACGCGAATTCCACAAAAAGAAAAGACATCATCAATTTTTCGTTTTGCAAACTTATTTTCTGTCAAATTAACAAGCGTTCGCACATGAGCAAAAAAAAAAAAAGATTTTTTTTTTTCATTCAAGACATCTATACGTCTGTGCTGTGCAATGGATTCCCCAATATAGTACGCTAAGTAGCAATTCTAACCTTTTTTTTTTACCCCCGATTCAAAAGCAGTTTCCCCTGTAAACCAAAAGTACTATTAAGCCACAAACACTACCTCGCGATTCTGATCCTGCGAAAGCGAATATGCAACGTATATTTTGGGCTCCGCAACTACCTGAGAGAGTATGCGGTGCTTTTATTTCTTCAAAGATATGGCATCGAAAAATTTATGCCTGATTATGCAGTAACGGGGCTCTGCGACCACTTGCGGTGATTTCATAAGCCAGACCAAACCAATTTGTGCCGCGTGGTTGGTCGATTCGGGTCGTTGCAGCGGGTGAGCCCAGCGTTGTCACTGCCGGACGACAAAACCCAGTCCTCCTAGTCGGGTTTCGCAATGTCTTCTGGTCTGTTTTGCCGTCTTGTCACACCAGCTTGCACAAAGCCAATCCTCACCCAGTAACGGACGTGGGGAGTGGTATACGTGTTTATCGCGCTTTGTCATCCATTGCGTGATTTGCACTTTGGTTAGGATGCTAACGTTACACTTGTTTTTTTTGTTTTTTTACTCAAAGGAACGCTTTGCTGAACGTTGCGGGCGCGATACCAAATAACGTATTCCGGTTATATCCAATCACGACGAAGTATGGGCTAGCGGCATCGCTGTAAATTTACACCAGCCAACCACTTTACGGCGAACGAAAGCTCGACTGGCATTCTAAAGCAAGCATTACGAAAGCTGCTGTTATTAGGTCACTCTGGAAGGATCGCTTATAAATATACACATGGTTAGTCTAGTGTATACAGACTTGAACGGGGGCGGAATGTTTATGTATCGTACAAATCTAGGCTACAAAATCTTCATAGGAGACTCAAACTTTGTCCAGCGCAACAGAAGACATGAGAAAGCAGACGCGCAAATCTGTGACACATTACTGTTTAGAGCGAAATGAAAAAAAGTGTGGAACTGCTTACGTGACAGCATACCAATCGCATCGCTTCTGTCAGAGTGCAGCAGGGGATTATTGTTACACTGAGTGATATGTTCGAAGTTAATAGCGCTATAAAAGCAACTCTGGTTTCCGAAGCTGCGCAGGTTTCACGAAACCTAATGGACATACTTGCACTGTCGATGCGTATCTAGATATGAGCGTGCTGTGTGTGCTTTTGTGATTGCGACGTACGAACGAGCTATAATTATCGCCCAGGCTTTAAAGAGGCACGCCACGCGATTGGCAGGCTGCATCACTAGCTTCTCATCAACAACTTTTCGGGGACAACTCACTGTGCAAACGAAAACACCGAAAGTGTTATTAGTGAAAAAAAAGGTTAGTTTAGCCTCGCACAATCCCTCAACTTTGTACGTCCACGCGCCGACTGAGGTTTCAACGCTCTAAAACAGTTTGTTTGCGTCCGTCCCTTTGCGTCGGTCCCACTCCACTACACAAAGCTGCTTATCGAATTCGCAGATCGCATATATTCACGGCGATACGACTCATATACACATGTGGCCGTAATTCATGGCTAACGCCGAAAGCGATCTCGATTTTTTTTTGTTTTATACGGCTGTTCTCGTCGGAGAGCTCAGTGCCTCTTCGAAGCTAAACGCGGGAGATAACGACGCGCTTTTGCAGCTCGGGAAACGCGCAAACAGCTGAAAGGGCGAGCCGCATCGAGCGCCTGCTAGAAGAGCACATTACGGGTGGGGATATCGCAGAAGCGTCAAACGTGCCGACATCGTACAAAGGCGATTCGCTTCGCCCGTGAAAAATAGCGCATTCATACCGCTAAGGACATTCACGAAATTGTGCGCGAAAGTGGGCTTTGGCTGTCAGCAGGGAGCGAGGTTGTGTTCCAGACACAAGCGTCGGCATGCAAACAATGCACGCCCGAACCCTGTTTTCGCGGGAACCGCCGCCGAAGCGTCGCCAAAAGCCGGGATGACGATGTTTGCTGAGCATCCGAATATGGTGTTATCTATCAACAGCTCTGGAGCAATTTGCACCCGTACGTGACGTTGTCGCAGTAGTAAGACTTTGTAATATAATCAACCTGTAAGTGTTAAGACACAATTGTCGAAGGTGTAAAATTCTGCGACATGAATTCATTGAGGCATTTGACGTTTTGTAACACTTTTTTTATGGAATGGAATGGAAAAACTTTATTTCGGTCCTGCAGGACGCGCTTAGCGCGTAGCGGGCGTCTCCCACGTAGGGACCGACAGGGAGTACCTGGCGGCCGCTTCGTGGGCCTGCTGGACGGCCCATCGCTGGTCGGCGAGAAGTGAGCTCCTGAGGGACCTCTCCCACTTGCTTGAGGTAGAGTCGGGAGGAGTTGTTCTACACTCCCAGAGCATATGTTCGAGTGTCGCTGTGTGTCCACATGATGGGCATGTGTCGCTGGGGTATGCATCGGGATAATAAACGTGAAGCGTGGCAAGGTTTGGGTACGTGTGTGTCTGTAATAGGCGTAGGGTTAATGCCTGCGGTCGATTAAGTTTCGGATGTGGGGGTGGAAAAATGCGGCGTTCCAAGTAAAAGTGCTTTGTAATTTCATTGTACGTAATTGGTGCATCCCGATTGGTATCCAACCCAGCAAGATGAGGTTGCCCTGTGGCAGCGCGGTCGGTAAGTGCGCGCGCTGCATCATGGGCGATCTCGTTGAGGTTGGGTAGGGCACCCGGCATCTGGCCGAGATGGGCGGGGAACCAGATGACAGTGTGGTGCTTCAGGGCACTCGGGTCCGCATTGCGCAGGATACGTAACGCCTGGTCGGAGATGACTCCGCGTTCGAAGGCTTTGATGGCCGGCCTGGAGTCGCTGTAGATGAATTCCCGTTTGCTGTCGAGCATAGCTATAGCTATAGCTACTTGCTCCGCTACTTCGGGGTTTCGGGTGAGGATTGTGGCTGAGGTAAGAGTCTGCTGCGCGGATGATACCGCGACCGCGGCGAAGGCTTGGTTGTTGCGATAGGCAGCGGCGTCCACGAACGAGACGTTGTCCGCTTCCATGTCTATGCGCTTGAGAATGGCGGTCGCCCGCGCAAGGCGCCTGCCTCTGTTGTATTCGGGGTGTACATTTCGTGGTATGGGAGCGATCGTAATAAGGTCGCGGATTTCACGGGGAATTAGAGTCAACTCTGGGGGGTCCCTGGCCCTCGAGGAGAAGAAGCCGAGCTCGCGCAGAATATGGCGGCCCGCCTTGGTTGTAGTGAGTCGGGTCAATTGCACACGTTCCTGAGCTTCGGCGATCTCTTCTAGCGTGTTATGTACGCCAAGCTCGAGGAGTTTGTACGTTGGAGTGGTGATAGGGAGGCCAAGGGCTCGTTTGACCACCTTGCGAATAAGCGCATTGAGTTGATCGCGCTCAGCACGTAGCCACTTGTGTATAGCGGCAACGTACGTAAAATGGCACAAAACAAACGCGTGTACGAGACGCAGCAGGTTGTCTTCTTTGAGGCCATGGTGCCTGTTGGCTACTCTACGTACGAGTCGTATGGCATTCTCGGTCTTAGTCCTGAGCTTGTGTACTGTTTGGGTGTTGGTTCCGCGGGACTCGATGATCATGCCGAGGACCTTGATGTTGTCTACCCTGGGTATAGTACGACCATCTCTGGTGTGGAGGGTGATATTGCGTTCCGCCGGAGGTTTCCACCCTTTGGGCTTGGCACCCCGGCGTTTGGGCAAATATATCAACAGCTCCGACTTCGCAGGTGAGCACCTGAGACCGGTGTGGTCGAGGTAAGACTCGGTGGTGTCGATAGCCTCTTGCAGGGCGGACTCAATGAAGCCATCTGACCCTGTGGAGCACCATATGGTTACATCATCCGCATAGATAGTGTGATTTAGCCCGTCTATTTTTGAAAGTCGTTCGGAAAGCCCGATCATCACGAGGTTGAAGAGCGTGGGTGAGAGGACGGATCCCTGAGGAGTGCCCCGCTGTCCGAGCTCCACTTCTTCCGACACTAGGTCTCCTACGCGGAGGACGGCTCTGCGCCGAGTGAGAAAAGAGCGGATAAAGTAGTAAAATCGATGACCTAGGCCGAGGGCTGCGATCGCTTTCAAGATTGACGAGTGCGTTATGGTATCGAAGGCCTTTTCTAAATCGAGACCGAGTATTGCACGAGTGTCCCGAGTGTTTCCGCCATCTAGAATTTGATGCTTTAGGAGTAACATGGCGTCTTGAGTGGATAACCCTGGTCGGAAGCCAATCATGTGGTGCGGGATGTAGTCGTTATCTTCGAGGTACCGACCAACCCTGTTGAGGACGACGTGCTCAGCCACTTTGCCCACGCACGACGTGAGAGATATGGGGCGTAGGTTATCTAGGCTCGGCGCCTTTCCCGGTTTGGGTATCAGAACCGTGTGAGCTAGTTTCCAAGCATCGGGTATCTCACCCTTTTTCCATATCTCGTTGATAGTGTCAGTGAGGTAAGTGACGGAAGAATCGTCCAGGTTGCGTAGGAGCTTGTTGGTGATGCCATCGGGGCCAGGGGCTGAGCGGCCATTGAGCTCATGGAGAGCTCGGCGTACATCTTCAATAGAGAACTCGGCGTCTAAGTTAGTGTTGTTGCTGCCAGAGTAATCAGGGTGAGGGGTCACAGGGCCCGTGGGGAGCGGGAGATATTTTTCCACGAGGTTCTTGACAACATCTTCCGGTGACACTGTTTGTTTAGCCTGATGAAGTATCTTCACGATCGAATGACGCTGATTTGTGCGGGTGTTGGTTTCATTGAGGAGGTGTTTGAGTAAGTTCCACGTTTTGCCATTTCGAACCTGACCATCAATCGAATTACAAATTTCGTCCCACTGCTGTTTTGAAAGGATGCGGCAGTGATCCATCATGGTCTTGTTCAGCTGAGATATGCGTTTGCGTAACCTCCGATTAAGGCGCTGGCCCTTCCACCGGGCCAATAGAGACTGTTTGGCCTCTAGTAGGTGGGCGAGACGACTGTCCATCCTTTCGGTTGGAAGGTCTGTGGTGATAGTTTTCGTTGCCTTGTTTACATCAGCTTTGAGCTGGGCCGTCCACGTCTCGAGGCTCGGTGGGGTATCGGGAGGAGGTCGTTCTGCGCGGGTCTTACGAAGGAGGTCCCAGTCGACCCACGTGTACGACTTGGTCTTCCTGCTTACTGTGGGGAGGTGTACAGCCAATATGAAGTGGTCACTACCGAGATCTACCGCGAGGTTGGACCAGTGGGCGTCGGAGATATTCTTGACGAAGCATAGATCCGGCGTAGTATCTCTTTGCGTGGACGTACCAGTGCGAGTGGGGAAGGCCTTGTCCGTAATGAGAATAAGGCCCATGTCATTTGCACTTTTCCAAAGCTCGTTACCTTTGGGTGTGTCGTACGTGTAGCCCCAGGCGCTATGCGCAGCGTTAAAATCGCCTGCAATCACTAGCGGGTTAGGCCCCGCGAGGCGGACAGCTTTCTGGAACAAGCGTGTGAATCTTTGTCTATGGTGGCTGGGACTACTGTATACATTGAGCATGTATACGCTTTGTTGTGATATGTTTCCAGGGAGGATTTCGACCATAACGTGCTCAATTTCGGGCACATTGAGACTGTGCGCTGTGCAGGTAATCTTGTTAGCGACCAAGGTGGCGATACCGCGTCCTCCCGAGGGGCCGGGCAACCACTGGTATCCGGAAAACGTGGCGGTTGGTACTACAGTCTCTTGTAATAGCATGATGTGAGGTTTGGCTTCGTGGCTACGGAGGTATTGCTGCAGGAAAGCTTTCTTGTGGGTGAAGCTCCTGCAGTTCCATTGCCAGATTCGCAACTCGTCAATTGGCCTGGCCATCTTGAAGCATTAAGAGTTGGCCTGAGCACCCGGCGGGTGCATAAGGGCCGCGTGATGCGGTGGACTGGGCACGGCTGTACGTTGCGACAACGGCTTATCCGCGGCAACGGCAGGGGCGACGACGTGATCAAGATATTGCTCCACTTGGCCCAAACGATTACCGTGTACCGCGAGAGTAGACTGCACGAGAGCCATGCTTTCGCCAAGAAAGCGAAGGCTTTCCTTAATCGCCGATAGCGTGCTCTTAATGTCGTCTAACTCTTCCTTTAACGCTGGCTGGTCGTGGGCGACCGCGCGTTTCTTGGGTGCGCTCTCGCCGTCGTCGTTACCAACGCCTACGGGTTGCGGCTGCAACGGAGTGACTGCATTGTCGTCGTTGTCGGTTGGGGGCATAGCAGCGCGTGCGTTTCTGTCAGTTTTTAGTTCGGCAATTGCGACTGTGAGTTTGCGTATTGTTTCTTTCATCATCGCATTTTCCTGCTTTAAGATCGCTATCTCAGAGGTGTTGTGTGTATCATGCTCTGGGAGTGATCCCGACCCTACCTGTGATGTAGCGTTTCCTTTTCTCCGGACGGCGTCCGCCCAAGTGAGAGGTCCCCGCTTATTCTTGCTGACGTTGCCTGGCGATGGTGGTGCCGATGGGCTAGGCGATCGTTGACGCGAGACCCCGGTGAGACTGGGGTGAGGCCTGGAACTCGCATGAGGCCCGGAACCTGAGTGGGAGCCGGAGCGTGATCCGTGTCGGGAACCTGAACGGGAACCGTGACGTGAACCAGAACGAGACCTGGAGTAGCCTCGCGATATAGATCTGGTTGGGGTCCCACTTCGCGCGCTGCGGGAGTGGGTCCGAGGGCGGCTCCGGGACCTCGATACACGCATTGTGCGGTTCCTGGGACGACTCCGGGATCGGGACCGGGATCGGCTGCCATTGGGTCGACCATCTGTAAAAAGCTTCGAGGCCTGGTCGTCGTCAGTGGTTGCATTGAACTCGTTCATTGCATCGTAACTGTTGTGTCGCATCGAGTGTGCTCGCTCCCATCGTCGTCGGCGCACCACGTATGGAATGTGGTAGCGTTCTTTACATTCCCTGTCGGCAGTGAGGTGGGTTCCTCCGCAAAGCTTGCATGTTGGTGTGCAGCGGTGTTCCTTTTCGGGGTTCGGTACGCTGCAGCCTCTGCAGATAACGTCTCCAGGGTTCGGGCACACGTCCGCTCGATGGCCGAGCCGACCACAGGTGTAGCAAATATCTATCTGTCTACGGTATAGTGTACATTGAAGTAGCACCGATCCGTATCGCACAAAATTGGGCACACGATGTCCATCGAAGGCCACGATCACTGCAGTGGTACTTCCGATGCGCTTGGGATTAACACTTTTTTTATCTTTCGTTATTTTCTTTTTATGATGTAAATGAGTGTTGGTTTTCATTCACAATTATAAAATTGGCCACGCGAATAAGAAAATGTGTAGAAGGCCCTCACCGTATTTTGATGCACGAAAAACAAGGAAAAACAAAAATAAGCCATGTTTTTGCAAGTTTTTCATTGTACAGAGGTTTCAGAACATACGGAGTCGTTTCTACATAAGACTCCGCTTTGCAAACCTTTCGTACACAGCCACTCATCCAGAAACAGACACAGTATATTGTTTTCTGTATTCCTCTTCATCGTCATTCACACGCAAAAAGGGTGCACGATTTCTCAACTATCTCCATACGTCTGCTACGTGGCGGCACAGTCGTAGGCGCTTTTGTGTGTCTGCACTACTCGAGCAGTGAAGCAAGGGACTATTTTAGAATTATTAGGCTGCGAATGTTGTCTAGGCTTAGTCATATGATAAAAAAGAAATGAAAAACAGCCGTCGCACAGCGCTGTTTGGGGGGTGGGAGGGGGTAGATGCACTGAAGTATTGCTCCGCCTCCCTACCACCCCCCCCTCTTCGCTGATGGGGAACCCTGAGCACGCCTGTGGACGTCAGTATTAAGGTCAAAAACACACGAAGGAAACGTATTATTAATATGATTGAAATATGGTTTTCAGCTGGCCGTATTCAGCGTTTCCCACAGTGTGGTATCTACGTCTGCTAGATACAGATATAATATACGAACACCATAAGCCCGACCATCACGACCCAAACCTCGGAAAAGTGGACAAATTCTACGAGTCTCCAAAACACGGTTACGCGCCCGAAGCAGATATATAACGCCATATAAATAAAGAAGGAATAAAAACCAATGGTGCTTTGATTTGAGCGCATATATATATATATATATATATATATATATATATATATATATATATATATATATATATATATATATATATATATATATATATATATATATATATATATATATATAGGTCACATTTGTATTCAGTTAATAACAAGGTACTGAAACGGTAAAAAACACATTTTCCCTCTTCAGCTTATTACTCTCAGATATGGTCTTCAGAGATAAACATTGAAGAGAAGAAGTATACCGCAGGAAATTCGGTAAAACGATGCAGGAAACAAGCGCACTAACTACATTCTACGTAGCTTTTGTCAATGAGCAAGAAAACTGAAATAAATCTAATAAAAAAATAGATGCACTACTCATGTCGCTAAACACAGCCATAAATAGATGCAAGCAAGGCATGACCTGAAATGAATCGATCAAGGCACTGCTAGTACTAAACTACCACTAGGCCGTGTAATGCTATCGCTAGCAGGGCAGACTACCAGCAGGCGATGCAAGCGCGAGCATTCATCGCGACACAAAGCCGTTTCGTATCAGCACTACTACAAAGTCAGTACACAAACACACGCCAGGTAATAGCATTCTTTCTTGCAGGACATCCGCATACTATAAGGCGGGAAATACGTTGGGCTTTTGAAAAGCAGCGGTGAAAGAACTGCACGCCCACGTTTTTTAGTGCGAGTCAACACACTACTAATACACAAGTGCGCAAGCGTCCTAACACTGTAGAGCACGCTGTAGACGCGGAAAGCCATTCAGCGTGACTCAAAATTAGCATGGATTTTTTTCTCCCAAAAAGGTAGTGCTGTGACGTGATGGAACTTTGTAGAGAAACTATATATTAGTATAATTTTTCACGTGGCATTTTGGTGTCACACAAGTATTTTTACCCTTTTTCAAACTTTGCCCCTTACAGACTCGTTCTTACATTACACAACTAGCCCAACTAGCTCACATATAGGTACGAAGGTAATTTATTCTGCGACACGCTTTAAATAGCTTCAAAGCTGAGTTCGTTTATATGACACATATCGAAGAATAAGTTGTACTTTGCGAAGATGCATTTCATTCCTTCCACCTATAAAATAAATTGACAGATGACTTTCCAGAAAAAGACGACATATGCGGACGCACGAGTTGTCAGAAGCGAAGTTAGTAGTGACTCCTGTAATTCTTGTTTCGATAGCAAGCGAAAGTGGAGGTGGCACGTACCTTGAGCAGTCTTCCATCGGCGATCTGCGCGCGTGGCGGGGCGGGCTTTCGGACGAACGAGAGGAACAAGTGCTTGACCAAGTCCCGCGGGGTGTCCATCTCCAGGTAGGTGTCCATGAACGCCTGGAAGCCCTCCAGGTCGATGTCCTGGGAGAAGGAGGGAATTACGAGCCTTAAGAGCAAGACCATACGTTCCCAAACGGGCGTCAAGTAGATTCCGGTATAGTCCGTGCATGAGAATCTGCTGCGGTGGTTTGATTTCGACGAATAAGAGATGGACAGAGAGAGAAAAAGACAGATAATAATAATATCTGGGGTTTCACGTCCCAAAACCGCCATATGATTATGAAAGACGCCGTAGTGAAGGGCTCTGACAATTTTGACCATTAGGCGTTCTTTAACGTGCGCCGACATCACAAAGCACACGGACCTATACCATTTTGCCTCTATCGAAATAGGAACACTGCGATCGGGATATAAGCTACGACTTTAGTAGGGTCAGCAGCCGTTCCCCATAACCCCTGCTCCACTATGACGGACAGAGAAAAGAAAGTGACGCTACCCAGAACTTGGTATAAAGATAATGAAAAAGGAACCCGCCATGGTGGTCTCTAGTGTCTATATGTCGCTCGACTGCTGATCCGAAAGTCGCTGGATCGAACGCCGGCCACCGCGGTCGCATTTCGATGGAGTCAATCGTTAAAGGCCCGTGAATTTAGGTTTATGTGCATGATAAAGAACGTCAGGTGGTCAAAATTCCCGTAGCCCTCCACTACGAAGTCCCTGATAATCATATATCGTGGTTTTTGTGAAAGAGGAGTCTGTGACGACACTACAAAGGGAGGAGTACTACACTGTCCGAGTACTACGCATCAACATTGCCTGATAACCAGACTGCACAAAGGGTGGAAGTGTGGGGAAGACCCTGCGTCCAGCAGGGGTAGCGAACCAACTTCACGAAAAGCCTAACGTTCTCAAGTCAACATTTTCATCGGAAAACCGAACATACACTTATTCAACACCATATAGTCAGGACACCATACAGCCAACACCAAGAACAAAGAATACGGAAATTCAATTTACGACTCCACAGCCTGCATTTCGAAACGGCTGATCGGATTCCCTTGGTTTTGTCTAACATGGGAATTAGTCGATTCCTCTTTTTTTGTTGTTATTCAGTAATTATAACATTGTGTCAGCATGGCATTGAGTTTTCAAGCATTTTTTATGTTATTAAGTTAGGTATTACATTGCCTTAGCAGCAGTAGCCATCCGACTAAACTCGTTCGGCAATGAAGGGTGCTTTGCGTTGTTGGCCTTCATGAACATTGCTGTCGCGTACCAATTGAAATGCAGCAGCGGAACCAACTATGACGGCCAACAGGACAGAGGCTTCTACGAAAGATGAAGAGCTTAAGCAAGCTGAGTGGTTTGGCCCTTGACGAACAGGATCTAACCTGGCCTCCCAGTGAGCCACATCAGAAGAAGTGTTCAAAAGGCTGCAGAAATTTTGGTGCTACGCATGTGAAATTGAACAGGCAGTTTAGTAAGCAATACGCTCTGGCACGCTATAGTTGGTTCATTGCTGATACACGTTCTTAGACTGCGACCGCAAGAACAAGCAAGATAACGTTCAGATCACCACGTGTGTTCTCAAATTTTCTTAATGTCTTCAACTTCTCGCGCTGTTAAAAAAGTGTATTAGCAGTTATGAGGCACGACGCACATGATTTTATTGATTTTATTATTGATTTTATTCATTTCATAATCAGCCAGATGTAATCCTCAAACCCTTTTACCCTCCCATAATAATTTTGGTCTACCATAAGTTAAGGCGATGATCACAAGAGCGCTCAGATGTTATATAGCGGCTAGATAGATACGTTGACAGGAATGTTCAAAACGCCTGCAGTCTACTAACAAAATGCTTCGCATTTATATACAAGCCTCACTTGAAGGTCCTCGAAAACTTGACCATCTCTTTTCAGAGGCAAGTAATTAGCCAATACATCCGCATTTTCTTCTCCAAGCCAGTGCAGCGTCATTTATTTTTCTCGTTGTCACAGCCGACAAGACTTGACCCCATGCGTCAGCTGAACGGGTCAGTTCCCGTTTTGCTCGGCCGTCAGAAACGCCGTAGTTTGTACACGTTAAAGCGGCCCAAGTCATACGTCCGACGTCGGGTACTCGAAAGTTTCTTGCGCGCAGACAGGGATGCAGACGGGAGCATTTCTCGGGTTCCCTTGTAGCTGTATACGCACTTCACTTAAAAGCCGCATCCTTGGCTGCTGCGCCGGAAGCGGTGTCTCTGGCGGCCCGGCGATATATTATTAGTGCACCAGCTGCCTAAACACTCCGGCGCCAGATGTAAGGCCGACCCAATGATAGCTGCTCCGTCTCGTACGCTGGCCCGGCACCTAAGTTCCAGTTTACTGCAGTATGTTTCAGTTACGAAATACTTGTGTACAGACGGGACAAGGCCGCACGTGACCCTTGTGACCTCTTGACAGCTTTCGCTGTAAAAAACTAGCCACCAGTTAGTGCCCACCCACTCAGCTGGGACCCAGCCTTTCGCGTATTAGCGCAATCTGCGCTAATTTTTATGATAGAAACCGTTATTCACCATACGGTACCCTTTTTCTGCTCCAGTGTATTGAAGAGACGGTCGTTCAGCGCAGTTGTGGTTTGATAGAGAAACTACGTTTGTCGAAAGCTGGCCATCTTGGAATGTTGAGGAGCTGCCTCTCAACGCTCTGCCCTTAGTGCTTTGACACAGTCACGTGGTTCTCTAATTTTCCATTGCTCCCCATGCTTTCTAAAACTTTTTTCTGTTTTCTTTATTATTGCAGTTCAGGACACTAACTTCCCTATGAACGTGCGCCTAACCTCGTACAACACGAAAAATGTCGGGTAAAGTGTTCAGATAGCCCGATTCGGGAGTATATGCAAGTTTCGTACGACGTTTCACATCACGTTGAAGTTCCGTATGACGTTGAGCTCTTCGGGTTGCGGTAAAATGCACGCAGTATATCACAGATAGCGCTGTCGAGCACTCAATAGTAATTGATTACAAAGACATTGATCTACACTAATATTACTTTACACGCATTACTTTCGATGTAATTATGGGCACACGTAAAATGCGTGCGTGGTTGATGCAAGATGGTAGAAGCAAACCACGCACGGTGGCATATATGGGCCGGAAGTGCACAAAAAGGTTCGCTAACGCGTTTCCGTTTTTTACTCTTGTCGTATAGACAAGATACGGCACTGGAGAGGCCGGCTGAACATAAGACGCGCTTAATCCGAAGAAGACGATAAAACTAACCGGGTTCCATACGCAATCGCCTAAGAGGAGTCGGCGTATCGATCCCCTACCCCCGATACTTTCCGGTGCCTAACGTGTAGTTTAGCACTGCGTCCGGCGTGGGAGGCATTGCAAACTTTCCGCGCCCCATGAACCTTCTTTCGCACTGCCTCCGTGATCGGATCACCTTTGACCAAGCGACGATGTGACGTGTTGACATTACAATGTGACTGCCCCGCCGCGGTGGTCTAGTGGCTAATGTACTCGGCTGCTGACCCGCAGGGCGCGGGTTCGAATCCCGGCTGCGGCGGCTGCATTTCCGATGGAGGCGGAAATGTTGTAGGCCCGTGTGCTCAGATTTGGGTGCACGTTAAAGAACCCCAGGTGGTCTAAATTTCCGGAGCCCTCCACTACGGCGTCTCTCATAATCATATAGTGGTTTTGGGACGTTAAACCCCACATATCAATCAATCAATCAACATTACAAGGTGACGTCATAAAGATGCCACCAGGACGTCATTTAGGATATTTTTTTTTGCATCACTCGTGTTGACGCCGCTGATGACGACGCCGACGGTCCAGTTTCGCGTTTGATAAGGCTTCTAAAGGCTTCCTTCTGGAAAAGTGAGCTTGCGGAAATTTCACCTATATCTATTGTTATCTTGAGGGTTGTGTCCAATATGTTACCGCCATCATCTGGCGACGACGGTATATGCAGGATAAGTGGGTCATTCCAGGAACAGATGCTCAGAGTGCGTGCTCTAAAGGTCTGACCAAAGCACCCGTTGCTGCGTGACAGCGCCTGGCTCTCTGATGTGGCGCCGCGTACTCAGATCCTACTCTATTCATGGGAAGTGGGGCTCGGGGCCACGTTATGCAGTGTACTAGAAGAGTGTAGTAGTTTGCGTGCTTTATCGATGAAAACTGCGTTTCGGTCGCATTACTTCCTGCTTCGATTCATTACTAGACCCGCAAGTAGTAGGAGCCTTGCTGGTATCAAGATGGTTAATGTATACTAACAATATAAGCAAAACTGCCCGAAAATGTCGAGCATTAGTAGCCTTGTAGGCCCGTGTGCTCAAGTTTGGGTGCACGTTAAAGAACCTCAGGTGGTCAAAATTTCCTGAGCCTTCCACTATGGCGTCTCTCATAATCATATGGTAGTTTTGCGACGTTAAGCCCCAAATATCAATCAATCATTTGTAGCCTTGTTCGTAAAACCCCAAATATATGGGTGTGAATGGGGTGTTTTGAGGGTGTTTTGTTCACCAACACCCTAAATTTTAAAATGGGAGTGTAAAAGAGTGTTCATATCGGTGCTCTTGATGTGTACACCCGTTTTACACCCTCTAGGGTGTAAACATTTTTGCACTGAAAGTCGCGTCAGAAAGCCACGCTTTGACGCTTCGCAAACGGGTGCGTACGGTGAGGCCTTAGGGCATACGAGAGATGGCAGCACCTTTCCACACACTCCTCGCTCGATGTAAGACTTTTCGACTGCTGTTTTTCGCTCAACGACATACGTAAGGCCGAACTCGACAAGCTTTGCGAATTCAAATCCCGAATATCGGCGTCCCACGCGTAACCAAAGCCCCGCGCCGCTTTGATGACTCCTATAGCGTCGACGTCGCCTATCTTGTCGTTGACGCTGGAAACGAGCTTAGCGATCGGCGCTAATGAGAAGGCCTGCGAGCGAGTGCCCTTCAGCTATGTTTAGACGCTTAAAGACGCCGGGAAATATACGGGCGACGACGCCAACGACAGCATCGCACCGTCGATACCACATGCGAATCCAGGACGCAGTTTGTATTGTGTCTTCCCACCGTAAAAAAAAAATACGCACACAATATAAGAAAGCAAACAATCTTTCGCATTTTTAAAACTCTCAATACCATGCTTCTTTTCTGTCTTTTCTTTTTTTCTTTCAATTTCCGGTTTCTAAATGATGAAGCGAAGTTGAAGTTCTAGTGGTAGCAGTTGATTTGAACTGCACTTGAGCCAACCTTGAGTGAAACCGTAGAGCTGACAAGTGGATAACATGCTGCTTTTAGTTTTGCGATTAGTATGTGACTTTGACGACTTTTGCCGGGTTCCTGTGAAGTATTTTTGAGGCGCTTGTGAGGCAATAAGCCGACGTGCGCACGATAATCCATCAATAAATCCTGATCTGCAGCGCTGGGAATATTTCAGTGAGCGCGTACTTTCTAGTGCCCTTCATATATATATATTGCTACGGAGAGGAAGAAAAGGAAGAGGTGCGACTGACAGGCGCGCGAATGAAATGGCCGATTCACTATCTCGAGCCACACTTGATGGCCCTGTGATCTCGGTACTACCAGAATCGGAACACATAGTGTCGATCAGATATAGAAAATTGGCTATTTATACGGATATGATGGAAAATATTACTAAATATACGGACTATCAGCACCTTACATATCCCTGGAAACCTCAGTGGAGTCAATCTAAAAAGTTAGAAGTTATTTTAACCAAATTTCGATGTCGTGTCCCTCCATTAAACTTTTACTTGCACAGAGCTGGTCTGGCGATATCCCCCCTGTGTCCATTTTGTGAAGAAACGGAAACAATAGAGCATTACTTTATAACATGTAAAAACTATTCATTAATTAGGAAAAGACTTTTAATTGTTCCGTTTCACGCAGTAGGATTAAATTTAACTGCAGATAATGTTCTAAGTTTCGGTGCCTTTAGCTTGGGACATTGCCACAGGAGCGTATTCGATGCTGTATGCAATTTCATTCGAGAATCAAAGCGCATGTCATAATAATGCCTGCTTAAATATATTTCTGACGACACTTGTCTAATTTTGAATGAAATTTGCATATTCATTTGATTGTGACCGGGTGAGATAAGCTCGATTGTCTGGTCTACTCAAAATTTCTGTCTTACACTGTAGTATTACCTCCCCTTTACTCTTCTTGATTCAATCTTCAATTATTTGTTTAGTTTAATATTCTTTTTCTAGTTAATTATTCTTTTCTATTATATCATTAGTTTTTCATTTAGGATAAACCTTTTAGTAGATCTCATACAGGCTACTTCTAGATTTCATGGCCAATCCCCCATAGTGGGTATGTGCCAGTGCGAAGGGGCAACAACAACAACAACAACAGGCGCGCGACTGGGCCAATCAGCCATTGTGTCTCTTGCCTGTAGTTTTTACTCTGCAAATACATCTTGCTCAGAAGCAACCAACCTCGTAACATATTGGTGAGAGGTGCTGGGTAACCATCAGGCAACGGAGCTCCGCAGCGGACGTCGCATCGCCCTTCCAGCCATGGCCAATGCTCAGCCCTCCGCGTCAACGTCAGCGTCTCCGACGAACATGGCGTCGCAACCGTACGTTTTCACGCCTCTCAAGGATCCCGGTACATTCTGCGGAACCGATGGCGTCGACGTTGATGATTGGCTGGCCATGTTTGAACGAGTGAGTGTGCCGAACAGATGGGATCCCACACTTCAGTTGGCTAATGTGCTGTTCTATTTGAGAGGCACGGCCAAACGGCCAAGGTGTGGTATGAGAACAATGAAGAAGAACTCACAAGCTGGGACCAATGCAAAGCAAAGATGCGAGAGGTGTTTGGCAAAACCGCCAGTCGGAAGATCGCCGCCAAAAAGGAATTGGCCTGCCGTGCCCAATCCCCTACGGAGTCATACCTCGCTTACATTCAAGACGTGCTGGCCCTTTGCCGAAAGGCCGAAAGCGACATGACAGAAGGTGACAAGGTGGGACATGTTCTGAAAGGGATTGCCGACGACGCGTTCAATCTCCTGATGTGCAAGGGCTGTTCCACCGTAGACGCGATCATCAAAGAGTGTCGTCAGTTCGAGCAAGTGAAAAGTCGCCGCATTCTACAAACATTCGCTCGACTCCCAAACACCGCTGCAACATCTACTTGCGAGGACCAGTCAACACCACAACGTGCATCGCCGCCGGGAGACCTTACACGCATTGTTCGTCGTGAACTGGAAGCTATGGCGCCCTCGGCGTTCTATTCGCGCAGTACCGATGCCACTCCTGTTACTGTTCCTCTTGTTCAAGCCATCGTGCGCCAGGAGCTTGAAAACATCGGAGTGCATTCCGTGTGCCATGTCACCGCGCCTAGAGTCAGCGAACGCCCTTTCGTGATGCCCTTCTCCGACCGACGGTCTTCTCCACGTACTCGCAACCCGGCTGAGTGGCGAACTGCAGATGACCGCCCTATATGTTTCAACTGCCACCGCGTTGGACATATTGCCCGTTACTGCCGCAACACATGGTCCTCGGCACATCGCGCAACGACCAATATGACCCGTTTCGACGATACCGCCCGCACCTTTCCACCTGCCGAAGAGCCCAATGCCATTGACCATTCTCGGAACACTTGGTACAGCCGCTCGCCTTCACCACGTGGGCACCAGTCTCGATCGCCGCAAACACGTCGTCCATCGTCCCGTTCGCCGCAGCCACGGCGCTTCTCGTCCCCCGTGGCTTCCGGCCGCGTTGTCTCGGAAAACTGAGAAATGCAGCCCCCGGAGGTGGTGCTGCATTGACGACTTCCGCAGCAAATCCTCTTTCCGTTCCCACCAGACGAAGTGTAATAGACGTTAAAGTAGACGGCGAACCTGTACAAGCACTTGTCGACACCGGCGCAAGCATTTCGGTCATGAGTTCAAGCCTACGCACACGTTTAAAGAAAGTTCTGACACCAGCGGCTGCACAAATGCTCCGTGTGGCCGATGGCGGCACGCCGATGGTTCTCGGTCTGTGCACTGCCCGCTTACGTATAAAGGACCACACTACTTCTGTCATTTTAGCCGTGATTGACCACTGCCCTTATGACATTATCCTAGGCCTGGACTTCTTGTCGAATCATTCTGCTCTGATCGATTGTGCTACAGGCGTTCTTCAGCTAGAGTTGCCTCAGATAGTCGCTGAACCCCACACTGCCCCGCCGCGCCTGTGCTCTCTTCAGGATGTGCGGCTGTCAGCTCAGGCAGCCACCTTCGTCGTTTTGACCGCACAGCCCCAAGTTCCCGATGGTCAATATGTCCTCCTTCCTCTCGCCGACGTCCTCTTGAGCCGCAACATTGCCATTCCCCATACGCTTGTGACTGTTACTGACAATTGTACCTCGCTTCCACTTCTCAATTTCAGCTTGTGCCCTCAAGTGCTTCCTCGTGGCATGTTCTTGGCCAGCGTATCTAATGCTGACGAATTCGAAATAGCAGCGCTCACCACCGAGATTGATTTACTTCAGTCTCCTGTAGCGAACAGCACCTGTTCTCGGCCAGATCGTTTCTCGAAGATGATTGCACCCGACCTCAATCCTGCGCAAGCCAATGACATCCATCGCCTTCTCGCGTCATATACCGACATTTTTTCTTTCGACGACAGACCTCTAGGGCAAACATCCACTGTTCAGCACCGTATAAATACTGGTGACGCCAGTCCTATTCGCCGACGCCCCTATCGTGTCTCCCCCACTGAGCGTAGAGTTATCCAAGCAGAAGTGGACAAAATGCTCAACAAAGGTGTCATAGAACCATCAAGTAGTCCTTGGGCCTCCCCTGTCGTCCTTGTGAAGAAAAAAGATGGTACCTGGCGCTTCTGCGTTGACTATCGCCACCTAAACAAGATCACACGCAAAGACGTGTACCCGCTACCACGCATCGATGACGCGTTGGACTGCCTACACGGGGCTACATACTTCTCGTCTATAGATCTTCGGTCCGGCTACTGGCAGATTTCTGTCGATGAAATGGACCGCGAGAAGACGGCCTTCATTACACCAGATGGTTTATACCAGTTTAAGGTCATGCCTTTTGGACTCTGTAACGCCCCTGCCACATTCGAACGAATGATGGACTCTCTCCTGCGTGGTTACAAGTGGTCTACTTGTCTTTGTTACCTAGACGATGTGATAGTCTTTTCATCTACTTTCGATAGCCACCTGACCCGTCTCGCTGCAATTCTCGCAGTCTTCAGAACAGCTGGGCTACAACTCAATTCCAAGAAGTGTCAATTTGGTCACCGTCAGATTGCCATTCTGGGCCATATTGTAAACGCCGATGGTGTCCAACCAGATCCCGAAAAGATCCGCGTCGTCCGTAGCTTTCCAGTGCCCCGTTCTACATCCGATGTCCGTAGCTTCGTCGGCTTATGTTCCTACTTTCGCCGTTTTGTGAAAAACTTCGCCGACGTTGCCCGGCCACTGACAGATTTGCTGAAGAAGGATACCACATTCTCATGGGGCCCTGAGCAGGCTCAAGCGTTCGCCGCTCTCATCGGCTACCTAACTACGCCCCCCATACTTGCCCACTTTAATCCTTCTGCTGCCACAGAGGTTCGCACCGACGCCAGTGGCCACGGTATCGGCGCAGTTCTCGCTCAGCGGCACCACGGTAGACAGTGCGTGATAGCTTACGCCAGTCGCCTGCTTTCTCCCCAGGAGATGAATTATTCCATCACCGAGAGAGAGTGTCTAGCTTTAGTTTGGGCCGTCGCCAAGTTTCGGCCATATTTATATGGTCGCATTTTCACTGTCGTTACGGACCACCACGCCCTCTGTTGGCTGACTTCTCTGAAGGACCCGACTGGACGTCTGGCTCGCTGGGCTCTGAGGCTTCAGGAATTTTCGTTTAGCGTCAGCTACAAGTCTGGCCGTTTGCACAAGGACGCAGACTGTCTTTCTCGATATCCGGTAGATCCTCCTGATCCCGTTGCGCCTGACCTGGAGAGCAGAGTAATGGCGTTCACAGACGTCAGCGATATGCGCATCGAACAACGACGGGATGAGTCATTGCGCACTATCATCGACGCCATCCAGTCTGACAGCCATGACGCTGAATCCCGTATGTTCGTGCTGCATGACGGCATCCTCTACCGCCGCAACGTCACCACTGAAGGCCCTGAGCTTCTGCTTGTCATCCCTCGTCATCTACGGCCTGCCATACTTCAACAACTTCACGACGCACCAACAGCGGGACACCTCGGCGTTTCCCGCACATACGACCGCGTGCGACGTCGATTTTTCTGGCCTGGATTGTACCGCAGCGTACGTCGATATGTCGCCACTTGCGACCTCTGCCAGCGCCGGAAAAGACCTTCTTTGCTGCCAGCTGGATATCTTCACCCAATTGAAGTCCCCTCTGAACCATTTCATCGCGTGGGACTCGACCTTCTTGGCCCTTTTCCGACGACGACACTCGGAAATAAATGGATTGCCGTCGCCACAGATTATGCGACCCGTTACGCGATAACAAAGGCCATGCCAACCAGTTGCGCCACTGACGTCGCGGATTTTCTTCTTCATGACGTCATCTTACACCATGGTGCACCCCGACAGCTGCTTACGGACCGCGGCCGCTCTTTCCTGTCCAAAGTTGTCGATGACCTCCTTCGCTCGTGTGCTACAGCGCATAAGCTATCTACCGCCTACCACCCACAAACTAATGGCCTAACTGAACGTCTCAACCGCACGCTCACAGAGATGCTTTCGATGTACGTCTCCGATGATCATCGAGACTGGGATACCACGTTGGCCTATGTGACCTTCGCATATAACTCCTCTCGACATGACACTGCGGGATTCTCGCCTTTTTATCTTTTATATGGTCGCGACCCCATATTGCCATTTGAAACCACCTTGCCTCTCGTGCCATCTGCTTCCGAGTACGCGCGCGAAGCCATTGATCGGGCTCACATGGCTCGTCAAGTTGCCCAGTCTCGCCTCACCAGGTCACAGGATATGCAAAAAGCCCGCTACGACCACCGGCATCGAAATATAACGTTTGCCCCAGGTGACCACGTGCTCCTCTGGTCACCGTGTCGCCGTGTAGGTCTCTCCGAAAAACTTTTGTCCCGATACGCCGGACCCTACCTAGTCTTACGTCAAGTTAGCGACGTAACCTACGAGATCGCGCCATTGCACTCCAGTACGTCACCAAGTTCGTCACTAGTTGACATTGTCCATGTTTCGCGCATGAAACCCTACTTCTGTCGCACTTCTCCGGACTCTCGCCGAGACGGCGCTCCAACGCCCGGGGGTCCTGCTACGGAGAGGAAGAAAAGGAAGAGGTGCGACTGACAGGCGCGCGACTGGGCCAATCAGCCATTGTGTCTCTTGCCTGTAGTTTTTACTCTGCAAATACATCTTGCTCAGAAGCAACCAACCTCGTAACAATATATATAGGTAGGTAGCACTATTTTGCAAATAGGTAGCGCTATTTTTGGCTGTGTAAAAGTGTTGATGTCAAAATCGAAACAACAAAGAAATCACTGCGGATAAAACGGCAGTAAATCAAATCGAGACCGTCTTTTCTAATCAACTTTTCTACTGAAATCCACATAATACATACAAGTTATTTCACCTCTGATTTTACTGCCAGTCAAGTGAATGATATCTACACGATTTATCTAAGCCGTAGAAAGGAAGGAAGGAAGGAAAATAGAGGGAAAAGAAAGGCAAGGAGGTTAACCAGCCCATAGGCAGCCGGTTTGCTACCCTGCGCATGAAAGAGGGATGGGGGAGATGAAAGAGAGCAGAGAGGGAAAATAGAAACAGCACATTCGGCAGCACATGCGCGCACACTCAGTCATAGTCCAGTCTTGTCTTTCGCGGTGTGTGACATTGCTGTTACAGTCGCTTGTTCAAGTCGGTGTCGCGTAGGAATTTCAACAGAGCTTGCATCGCCTTCTGTTGCAATGTCTTCTCTCGGGCAATTGACAGAATAGTGTCCACAGACATTTGGCTGTTGTCGATGCGCGCAAAAGCGGACGCCAGTGACTGTCTCTGGATTTCATACAATGGACAGTCACACAGGATGTGGTGTAGCGTCTCTTCGCAATGACAGGCATCGCAGAGAGCGTTGTCGGCCATTCCTATGACAAAGGAGTAAGATTTTGTAAATGCCACTCCTAGCCATAAGCGATGAAGAAGGGTGGCTTCTCTTCGGTCGAGTCCAGTGGGCATGCGGAGAGCCATCAAAGAGGTGGTGTTGACGATTCGTATCGATGCTTGGTGGGCACCATAGTGAAAACGTGATTTCACGCGCAAGTCGTCGAAGATTACTGGCAGCATCAGTCCTCGAAAGTGGTATGGCTTCTTCTCGTGTTCCAAGCCGTAGATCTAAGCCGTAAAATGTTCGACATTCAAACGAGATTCACAAAAATTTTATATAACTTCCAAGAAACTTCAGGTATGAAATTTATAAGCGCATACCATGTACAGATGAGGCTGTTCTGTAAAGTGCGCTTATATAGTGAAGCGTTTAAATGAGACATCTATGATACAGTGACTATTTTCACGCTTTCCGTCAATAAAAGCGAAAGTTGGGCTAGTTGAGGGTTCATACTTGGGAAGTAAAAACAGCGCAAAAGTATAGACAAGGACAAAGGAAGTTACGACACCGCGTGATTTGTGATGAACTACTACTACTACTGTCAGCGCGGTGTAATCTCTTCCTCTGTCATTGTCTATATTTTGGCGCTGTTTTTAACTTTCCGTCAATAGTTAAGAATAATATTTGCATGGGTTTCAGCGATTTCTGAAGTTGTTTTTACATACACATTAAATTAAATCTAGCGGGTTTATGTAAAATGTAGCTATTTCTCTCACTCAAGTGTTTTTCATATCATCCGCCACTCACAGCTTCCTAACCCCGATGATATAGGAGACCACAGCACAACCGGCAACGCTGACAAGAATAGGAAAAAGAAAATAATCAGATAATATGAGCCCTGTGCTGACTTTATCTTCGCTTGCATATCCTGCTTCTCCTTAGATTTGCCAATACATATAAATAAAGCTCTGTCATTGTCTGTAAATAATATATAGCTCTGTAATTGTCTGTAATGTTCGGATCGAAAGCTCACTGCTTAAGCTTCTACAACTCTAGCGATTCTATGAATCGCTGACCGAGAACCTAAATAATAGTAAAGGCTATCATTCCTCAAAAACGTTTAAACGACTCCCTGCGCTAATGCTATTCGTATAAGGGCGAACGCCAGCGGTATTGGCCCGCGCCTTCGTTGCTGTGGAAGGGGACTGCCCAATGGTATAAAGCACGCATATCCAAACTAAGAGCTTTGTTTTTTCATCTGCTTGATATCGAAAGTTGCGGTTTACTTTTTACTTTGCTTTCTTTAGGGGCAACCATTCTAATCAGGTACTGGGTAATAGCGGCCTATCAAAACCACGCTTCTGCCGTCTCGTTCATTAATATGGGAGCGCATACCCTCGGTGGAGCTTTTTCACTACCAGACACGTTCGTATTTCGTGACTAATTCAAGAGTACGAGCGTGTTCAACTGTTCGGCTTGCTCAACCGGACCTGCATGCGCCTTGCTTGTTCAGAATCCAATTTAAAAGACTATTAGGCTGGCGGAATGCGTGCCGCAATACCCAGACAAGGAAGCCAGAGTTGCGAAATAATCCCTGTCTTTCGTCGGATCCGCTCGGAAGACAACGCAAGACTTCCGAACAAGCCATCAACGGGCAAAGGAAGTAGAGAAGCCGTCTAACACTGGTGCTGTACTCGAAAATAAAATATGAATGCAGCAGAAAGTGCGTCAGCAGCGCAGAAGGTATAGTGCAGCAGCGCATGTGTCCGACATGACCACCGCGAAACGAATTAAACATTGCAGACGTAAAATGTGAAAAAGATATTAAGTTGTGAAAGATACACGCCTTGCCACAAAAGTTTTCATAGAGAAAAACTCTAATGATGATGATGTTGATGATGAAGATGATGATGATGAGTGTGAGGTTATCTTTTGGTGAAAAGTTGTAATCATATTCATTTAATTTTAAACATTTATTTATTCACTTCATACTTTGGTCATGTTATCGGCATGACTTCAACTCATCTTCCTACTACTACTACTACTACTACTACTACTACTACTACTACTACTATTACTACTACTACTACTACTTCTAGTCATAGTGATCGTCATCTTCCTATCCAAGCGGATCGATACAATTGAGCCCGTTGCTGGATAGACTGTGGCAGTGTGGCAATGGTTGCATTCAAATGAATGTTGGTAATGAACTGCTACTACTACTACTACTACTACTACTACTACTACTACTACTACTACTACTACTACTACTACTAAGACGACGACAACGACGACTACAGCCGAGGATGTAGCACACGGTAAAATAAGATATTATCACTATTAAAACTGCCACATTTGCTTATTTTTTCGTTTCAGTACCATGCTTGCTTCCAACGCATGCGGCCAGAGCCAAATGTATCATCTCTTATCACGTAATAAGCGTGCACACACACACTCACCCCTTCGGCGTTGTACTTGGACAGGACTCCATTCTCCTTGAATTCCTCAAGAACGTCTGGAAGCTTCTTTGATGAGTCTGCGTGAACGGAGTGCCAAAAAAAAAAGTTTAGTCCCAGGCGTGCAGAGTTCATTCACGTCACGCCCACATGTTTTAAGTGAATACCAAAGTTACACCAGAGTTTCAGACAAGATCAACATTTCTCGAAGCATACACCCGTCGAGGCAGTCTATAAAAGTTACGGTGCCCAAGTAGGTGACTACTCAACCCGGAGATCGAGAAATCGAAGGCCGCAGTGGCCGGGAATCGGTGAAGGCAAAATACTACGGGCCCTTGTAATTATACCTTCGTGCATCCTAAAGAACCCCAAGTGGTCGTAATGTGTCCGGAGCCCTCCAACTTAGCGTATGTCAAACATATCGTGGTTTTCGAATATAAAACACCACCAATGTATTACTCAAAACAGGTAACACCATTTCCTCCCAGTAAGCGGCTTCATTGAGGTTGCAATAAGCTCTGCAGTCAAGTGTTAGTGGCGACAAAAGTAGGGCTAGCAGTGTAGTGCAACTGATCTGCACGGCACATCCACCACCAAGAGAGCGATAAAGTTTATTTATGCCTGCTCAATATATTTATGTAATTGTTATACATATTCGCGCTTTTTCACGGTGTGACTCTACCATCTAGTGCTGTCTAGTTATGCACTTAATTTCACATCGGAACCAGGATACGCAACTGCTCAAAAAGGAGTATTCGCATTACAGAACATACTGAAATGTTCGAACGTTAATTAACAAAGTTAAATTGACCTTATTTATTTTATTACATTAAGGTACACCTTTCATCCGTATAGTTCCTATGAATACAGACTCAAAGATTCAGATACTCAGCAGATTCCTTTGAAGTATTCCCACCAGTGAAACAATATGGAATCGACTGAACCTTTTACTGTATTCAACAAAGAAAGAAATGACAAAAAATGTCAAAATAAAAAAATAGGACAATTGCCAATTTCAAAACGATCTACCAGGGGAAAAGTGATGCCCTCGCAAAAGTTATATCTTAGTTAATGAAGGGGAGCATTTGTAGTAGAGCTGTTTAATTATTCCACGCACGCTGAGGTCTTAGAGAGTGTACAAGAAAATCGCGAGAAAAAAAAGTTGACTATTTAGAAGTTCAAGAGTCATGTTCAAACAGTGTCCGATGAATTATGCACGGTTGCTTCCCCATTGGGACGATTGACTCGCAAGCGTACACTGTTCTGGCAACATGCCATAAACGCTACACCCCTTTACGAACAGTAATGCTGGTACGCTGTCCATATTAAAAAAAACGAACAATCGAGCAATGATCTTACGGCGTTCTCTTCGAGAAACAGCCGTCGAGGGAGCAGCATATTCTCGCCGAGATTCACCGCATGCAAACATCCGAGTTTTCAGCGCGCCAGAGTAAAACTTTATACAGACCCGCTGAATGCAGCCCCGCCAACAGCACGCGTTATACACGCTCGCCGAGAAAAGGGGGGCCCCAGAGACCCATTACTTCGGCGAGAACCACCATTTAACTACGAGCGTGCGGAGTGCGCCAAAAAAAAAAAAAAGAGTGGCGCACTGCCGTCGGCGTGGACACAACGGCATGCACTTGGACGAACTGCGAGTGGCCTTCTAACACTGGCAAGCGGGCCGCGCCCGGCGGACGAGATGCTCCGAGTCTCGTTTCCGCTCTTCACTGCCACTCTCCGCTCCATTTCCGGGCGCAATCGATCTCCCAAAGCTTCACGCGTATAACCTCTCTCTGGCGGAGTGAGCGCTGTGCTCTTTGCGCCACTTCAGCTGCTGCCCGCACTGTATCCGGCTGAACGAGTGCGCGCACCTAAGACGGAAGGACGGCTCTCATTGATTCGGCCCTCCGGGTTCTCGGGCCTCATTTAGGGACTGCGAGAGCCGCAGCACTAAACGCGGCTCAAGTTCTGCCTCTCGAGAAAGCAACGATTTGGCTACGCGATAAAAGAAGTTTGACGCAATCTGGTCGTAGTGTGCAGTGATTGCGCAACTTGCTGCCTAAAGAAAAGCCTCAGCTGAAGCGCGAGGCAGTGAAAGTGCTAGGAACGTTTAGAGCTTAGTAAGGGTACCACGGCCATGGCTAAATTCGTCCACCATGTCCATGTTCACCCTGTACTAATTGGAATATGAAAAAAAAGCAACCATTGACTTAGTGACAAGTTGAGGAATCGTTATTAGGTGGATTTTTGGCGCGTTTATTAGCGCTAAGTCTTACTCTCATACAGCATGCAAGCCGGACGACGAACAATGGTACAAGAAACAAAATCTCGACCACTTCCAGTCAGTGGACTTTTGAATTAAACTAAACTACATTACTGCATTATTCACATTGCTTCAAGATCTGCTGGTTTTTATTAACGTTGTATCAAACAAAGAAACGAATTCCTTAAATTCGCTTCCTCCGCACATTCATAGCGACAGTTTCGTTTAGGCAGACATAATACCTTCTGATAGTATACGAGGGCTTATTTATTGGTCAGCCGCCCGTTCTTTGACGGATAACGCTCTACGGGACGCCATTTGTCAAAAAAATCACCTCGCAAGCACTCCGTACAAATGGTTGACCAGCAAAAGCTTCAACGTGATGCCCCGGCGCTTAGCAGTAAGTTCAACCCGACGCTGCACTGAATCCATTCACAATTATTGGTTACATGTTCGTGCTTCTTAATGAGCTTATACACACGTCTGACTTGGGTTTACCTCGGTGTTTATTTCACATGCCATTCACAGACGTCACAGCCGAAGCCAAAGTGCCGCTGAATAAACACCCGCCTAAAGCGGGCGTTCGCCCCGGCGAGCGCGCTCCCGCAATCACGTTGACGCTGTTCTTATGTGATTCTTATGTGATTCTTAAAGAGAAAAGAAAAGTGAGCCCCGTAACTGTCTGCATCACAGTGCGACACCTCAACAGTAGCTCACAAGGGATGGGGTAAGGAGGGATTAAAAGGATAGGATTAAAAGGTAAATAGAGAGAGGAAGGAGAGAGCGAGGCGCAGGGACAGCGAACGACAGAAAACGACGGAAGTAAAGAGGAGATAGGAAAGATGGACACGGTCACAGGAGTCCGAGGACGGGGCATCACTCGGCGAGAGCTCTTGTCGGCGTCAGGGGATGGCGTAGGGGGCGCCCAGTCGGCCAGAGCTGCGCTGTCGTCGGCGATCGCGGAAGCACAACCGGTCGGCACGAAATTTAGCGAGCGAGTTCCACGCTGTTCTGCCCTCAACGCCGCTTGTTCGGCGCGCATTGTTCAAAGCGCTTGACATTGTGAGCTAACTCGCTGTGTTGGTTTGAACGATCCGACCGATTTGGGCGCTTGCATTCCCCTTCTCGATTTAGCGCGTCTAGGAAGGCTGCCGGGTCATCGATACGCAGTTGCTGCCGGCACTCAGCATTCCGGGCCTGTTTTTGTGCCCGGACTGCAGCATCGGCAGGGCGAATGCGCGCTCTCACGTTTCCACTGTCGGTGCTCTTGCGACGTTGTCTGCTCTTCTGGAGTCCGTAACGCTGCAACGCCGCTTGCTGGGCGCCACGGTTCCAACGGAGTAGACGACGTCCCTCACAGAGCAGCCAATGGCACGTGCTTGAGTACGACGCTAAGAACAACGTAACTGATAGCACAGCCAATGGAAACCCCTCATCTCATCTATGCCGCATGGTTTTCTGTTTCTTTTAGTCATATAGAGCTTTCCCTGTAAAGGAGCTTTCCTCAATCGCTGTCATAGCTATGGGCGGCGCTGATAAACAGGCCAGGCTTCATGCACATAAATACCCTGTACCGTACTCGCTACAGGGTATTTATGTGCATGAATTATGTGCATTTATGTGTACAGGGTATAATGTGGATGAGCGCAAGACCGCCGCCCTACAGCTCAATCGGTATGAGCATCGGGCGTGAAATGGGAGGTTGCCGTGCAGACCCATGCCGGTGGCAAGTTGTCTTGCCTTTTTGTCCAGTCTGCTTTCTCGACATCTGCATAACGTTTACCACAAGATACTTGGAACAATACAATTAACGTCTCCTATACTTTTCTTGCCTCCTTATCTGCCAGTTTTCATAAAGGTAGTGTCAAACGAGGAAGCAAGCTGTCTGAAATTCCCAAATCATTCATTCAGTGAAGTAAACAGTATTTCAATGAGCGCTAATATATTACTCCACAAGGGTGTTGAGCCTGCTTCGCAAGTAGGAAGCAAGGCTTTGGGCCCAGTTGCACAGCGGTATCAAAACAAGTATCAGTGAAAGTGCCGAAATAGTACACATATCTGGACGACAAGGACGACAGTAGAGCACGAAATTTTTTTCGTCTTTTGTTTTTAGGAGTATGTTCGGGCTAATCTAGCAGTTCGTTTTGCTGAGAACAGGACAATAACTTGACGAAGCAAGACAGCTTGCTGACACAGGGGGCCGTACCATCAGCAGTTGTTTTCATTTTGCCTGCGTTTTCTATGTTATTTTCCTTTGCATTTCATGCTGCGTATCTGGTGTGTCCGTAGGTGCGTGTACGTTTATCACTATGATACGTAATAATTAAAAAGTAGAAAAAAGTGCCACTTACTTTATTCAAAAGGGCCCTGACACTTTTTAGCATGGTCAGAAAACGTTGCTGATAAATTGTCCAGGTTGCCTAAAACACGTTAGCCAAATATTAACCTGCAGCAAGCATCTTGGTACGCGCAATTCATTCTCAAAATCAGCTAGAAATCGTTCCTTCTTTTCTCGACAAAATACGTCATAAACCCGAATGACCTCGTCATAAACCCATAGTGCATGGTCATTGGCTGATTTGAACATCTCATGCTGCATAGTTGCCTTGGCAGCCGCAGTATGCCGCCGTAGGCCCACGTTTGCGCTCACGCTGAAAGGAAGTGCTCAAGGTCACGAAGCGCTTTGACAATGTTACGCATCTTCTGGCCCTCTTGTAATCCCTCTTCCTGCTTACATCTTTCAGGTATGCGGGGATTTCGACCATCTGGTGTTCTTTAACGTGCGCTACTATCACACAGCACATGGGCCTCTACCATTTCGCCTCCATCGAACCCGCGACCTGTACGGAAGCACAGAAAGCTCTCGAAGCGTACAACAAATCCCTGTGGCTCGTACTTTATGAATTCTGAACCTCCAAGTTCGTGTGCAAAGATATCTCCCGGGGTCATATACATCACCGTGAGTCACAATACAAAGGTTATAGCTATGCAGCTCTCTGAATGAGAGGATACGGTGTGTTTTTGTGTTACCTGCGTGATAAAACCTTGTGGCTGCTATATTTATACAAGAATACTGCATACTTTTCCGGCTTATAGAACTTAATAATATCTCGAGAGTGCCTTAAATGCGTGATAAACCCCTTCCCCAAGTATACATATAAGGTCAGTACCCGGGTTTATTGTCTCGCAAATTGATCGTCAGGATGTTTCTCGAAGCTGTCAAGGACCAGCAAAGTTACCGGAGTAATCTCTTCGCCTTATTCAAGCGCCTTCGCTCTTCTTTAGTCGAAAGAGCGCTGGAGGCTACACAGGGAGGCGTTTAATGTGGGAAAAAAATCACAGCGAGTCCACGGAGTGAATTATGATGAGTGGGGCGAAGCATTTGTCAACCCATCCATGCTTCCATCCATCCGTTCATTCTTGTTTCCGTTCGTCCGCACGACCATCTGTGCGTCAATCCATGCGTCCGTCCATGAGTTCGTTCCTCCGTCTGTCCGTCTGTTCGTTCGTCCACCCATCCCATCCGTCCGTCCATCTGCTAGTCTGTCTGTCCGTCCATGCACCCATTCGTACGCCCATCTAGTGAACACTCCAATTACCGCCATCTCCCCTCTCGCAACCCCTGTGGCATATACCCTCTTTAGAGCGGGCATGTGGCTACATACATACATACATACATACATACATACATACATACATACATACATACATACATACATACATACATACATACATACATACATACATACATACATACATACATACATACATACATACATACATACATACATACATACATACATACATACATACATACATACATACATACATACATACATACATACATACATACATACATACATACATACATACATTTCGACAACATACGTCCAATACTATTTCTGCATAAACATCTCATTTGCATGCCACTTCACACTTGATGAGCTCCTTCCAAAACTTATTTTATATAACAGCCCTTCTGAAACCATATCATGAGTTAAACTTTAATCAGGCTTTCCCTGAGATGCGGTTCTCGCCCCAAAAAGAAGCCCTCCCAAGACATTTCTCAGAAGTAATCTAGTAGTGCGCCACTTGAGCTCTAAAGACTTGGTTTGGCATAATATAACTCCGCAAAAAGTACTACGGGGATGCATATACACTTATTTTTGACATTACATTACTTTGCATTGTCACTAAACACAATTTATGTTCGCACAGGTATTATTCCATTCCAATCCTAGTACATTGTGTCAGAATGCACGCCGAGAAGGGATGTAAACGAGTAATTGAACCGACAGCTTGGGCAGGTCTTTCATTCAATGACGTGTACCAAATCAGCCGTTTTCCAGTCCTTCTCAAGCTCCATTGTGGCCCATTCGGGCATGCAAGTGTGGGGCGCGTACGCAGTAAAACGTAGAGCTTTAAAAGAAGTAAATAAATATAACACCACTAAAGTACATGACTGGGCTAACAATGATAAAGGAGTAAAATGTGCCATAGTGTTCGAATAGAAAATAAGAATATTTTAGCAGAAACCACGCCAGGATAACTGTCTATGCTAAAGCGACGAGCATTCGACATAATTGCTTTTTGATAATTAGCTTCGCTACAAAATAGAAATATTGTCCAACAAAGTATGCAACACGTAATGCAGAGAAGCATAAGTGTTGTGAAGTAAAGCATACCAAAAGTGGAAGGGTGGATCGTTACAGTAACGATTGGAGTACTACCTAATATCCGCGTTACACAAACCATGACCTTATTCTGCTTGAAGCTTATTTGATTCTTTTTCAATGATGAGACAAAAGTGTAACAAGTTGTTCTTTATGTTGTTGTTGTTGTTGTTGTCGTTGTTTATTCAAAAATAGATACATTTTTTATGAATACATTTTTGCATGGCGAATGAACAATCAGAAGTCCCAAAGTAAAAACTGTCAGGGGGACCTCCTAACAAAAAGTAAAAAGAGGATTAGCTTTTTAGTCAGCAAACAGCGATGAAATCACAGCAATATTCAAAAAATGGTGCAGAAACGTAGGGCCATATGAGCAATAGTGACAATTTGCTTGAAACAAAGAAACCTAAAAAAAAACATTCAAGTCATAAATCATTTAAAAATAAGACCTTCAAGCGCTTACAAAAGGAGTACATTGAGCATGATTTGAGATCAACAGGCAGCATGTTCCACAGTGTTATGCATGAAAATATTGCCGTCATTTGACCATAGTTGGTACGTACTTTAGGTAGAAGTAGATTACTGTTAGCTGAAAACCTCGTGTTGTTAGTATTTACAAGAGTAACTCCCGAGAAACTGGAAATGTATAATTCATTATTAAGGATACGAAACATGATCATTAAAATTCTGTAGCTGAAGAGTTTAAGCAGAGGTAAAATGTTCATGTTGCTAAAAAGGGGGGCTGATGGTGATTAAAATGGTTTGAAAGTAATGAGTCTCAAAGCTTGCTTCTGTAATCGTTCTAGATGATTTACATGTGACCAATATGTATTTCCCCATGATGATACGCAGTATGACAGGTGACTATGAATGAATGCGTAATATAAAGATAAGAGGATTTCAGTGGAGAAGTAAGGTCGTGTTTTGATGATCACGTGAATACCGAAAGACGCATTTTGAATTAAGGCCTGCGCATGCTCGCTGAATTTCAAATGTTTATCTAATACCACACCAAGAAATTTTGTAGATGAACATGCATGAATGAAGTGTCCATCAAGTGTCACTGCTAATGAAGCAATGTTTGGAAACAACTGCGGGGAATGAAATACCATAAAATTAGTCTTTGATGGATTGATGAGTAACAGATTCGACACACACCATGAATGAACGTCTCATTACTTAACGGGTAAACGAAAAAAAAAGCAAGTTTGGCACGTGTTTATATCACGCATGTTGTTGGAATACCGAAATGAAACATTTCGCCCAGAACTAACCTGATTCACTTCTGATATTCATATATAGTATTTACTATCAATACTTTTTAGATGTGCTACAGGTTGAGTCAACATACGCGTGCATGGAGTCACAAAATAATGATGATGACGATGATGATGATGATGATGATTATCCTTGGATCATTGGCACTTACCCACTCTGGGGGATCGGCCATGAGTCGGGCGGATCATACATACTGAATTCATAATTAACATTTAGTAAAAGCTAAAATGATTTTGAGATTATTTTTTAATGTAACGTTAATTATGAATACTTGTAATTTTAAGTCGCACTATTTTGTTTAATCTCCCAGAGACTGAAGATCTTTTGACTAGGAAGGTTGAATAAAAAATTGTTTGTATTTGATACACCTACCAAATGTGTTCGAGTCGCATATAAACTGTTCGACAGCTTAGAAAATATTTCTGTCCTAGTGCCCCAGCACAAAGGCCCCAAATGATAGCAGAACGGCCGACGTGACCGGTAGACACATTCATAATGCCACACATGCTCGTTTCTTTCTTCTCTACAGCGAAGTCTGTTGCGAGATAACAACAGTCGCTCTTGGTGCCGTAGTTACGAGCACAAGCGCCGCCGCTTGTGTCCATAACCACTATCGTGTTTCTTTATTGATGCTACCAGCGTTTTTTTTTATGTTAGCACGTGTGACTGCTGTCTTGCGAAAGCCGCACTCAAGTGATTGGAAACTGTCCAGACAAACTTAGAACCAAGTTCTCAAAGCGGTGCTAATGAACTTGATAATTCCAATAAGCACAGTTTAATGTTCACCTCTGTCACAGTTCTCTAAAAACTGTAATATTACGCTTAAGTTCATGCGGATACTGTACGCAAGCTGACAAAATGGAGTAAACGTAAAAAAAAAAATATTGGTCAAACGAGGAGGCCGGTGATGCTAATACGCCTAATTTCCCGTATTCAAGCACCTGCAGCAATCTGCTTGGCGATACTTGCTATTTGAAGGAGAAGGGTAGCTTGCGCAACAGACAGTTTCCGTCTGAATTTTATGGCGCCCTCTAAAGTCACCTGTGAGTCATGTCGTAAACGATTGCGCATACCCAGACCGGGCGTTTCACGTATAGGAGCCTGGACAAAGGGAAACAAAATAAAAATAAATAGGTTAGGAATAAAAATTAAAAAAAGGAAGCACCTTCACGCGCAAGCCATAAAGGCGGCCATTTCAGAGCTACCAACTCCTATGCACCAGATAAACGGGGCACTAAATTTGGCGCTGGAAGAAAAGGCCATCAATGCAGACACGCGAGCTGCAGCTGCTTCGAAACTTTGCAGCCGGAGAAGGTGGCCCGGAAACTCGACGGTTTCGCAAAAAGAGCAAAAAAAAAAAAGAAAGAACGCCTGGGTTGCACGCCAGCAAAGTGTATGTCTATAAACTGCTGCGACGCGCTTCTCCTCTGCGCTGTGATTATCCAGCCTTAACATTTAGGTTGATCTACAGTATAAGGTAGTCGTACTAAGTGCGCATTGTGGTTGAGTTTACGAAGCGACACCAGGCAATAAAATCTGGGATCTGAACAATTTAGTCAAATTTATTTGTGATTGACAAAGCGCCAACCCCCTGTAAAGAAATGCACCAACGTACATTGACTTCCTTAAGAAAATTTAATTGAGCGAATTTCCCTCAGGATGTGGCTGCTGCTAAAGAAAATCTTATGTGGAATGATATAAGTGGTACACGCTTCAAGTAAAAAATAAATGAGTAAACATTTTCTTTCAAACGAACGGAGTCGTACATTGAACGACTCAAAACTCACCGAAAAGAGTGAAGGGAGTCTTTGTTTTCTCCCTAAGAGTAAAGGTTTGAATGCAGAAGCGACCGTTTGCTATTGTTAACTTACGCCATCGATTTATTTTGTTTATACGTCCTCCTTAAGTCCGAAGCACCGAAGCAACAAAGTAGAAAAATCGTGTTTGCGTCAAGTACGTAGTGAACAGAGGAAAGAGAAAAGTAAACTAGCATCACTGCTACAATACCTACGAAGCGTTTCTGAGAGACGAGAGCTAGAACCGGCGTACGAGATAGGCAGGCCGGCTGCTGTTATGATCAAGCCGACAAACATACACCACTGAAGACAACAGACAAGTAGCGCCCCACAATACACTAAGGATAGCAATAATATAAAGCATTCCGTGCGAGACGGTGGTACAGGGCGGTGGCATTTTCGACAGCTGCTGCCCTCTCTTTGTTTGCGCTCGGAACTGCCACTGTCAACACATCTTACGTTATTGCGATAGAATTCCTGTTTTGCGGTTCAGCTGCCCGTCAGTGAAGCCGAGCAACATATACGTATAGCTAGCTACGTGGCCAATGCGCCCGGAAAGCAGACCTCTCCTGCTTAGTAAACGCACTGCTCTGACAAAGCAAACAGGAGAAATGCACCCGTAATGCGCAGACAGAAACAATCATTCACAACGTACGTGCGCATCTATCTATCTATCTATCTATCTATCTATCTATCTATCTATCTATCTATCTATCTATCTATCTATCTATCTATCTATCTATCTATCTATCTATCTATCTATCTATCTATCTATCTATCTATCTATCTATCTATCTATCTATCTATCTATCTATCTATCTATCTATCTATCTATCTATCTATCTATCTATCTATCTATCTATCTGTGTATCTCCCTCTCCCTCTCTCCTCTCTCTCTTTCTCTCTCTCTCATATATATATATATATATATATATATATATATATATATATATATATATATGTATATATTAGAACAGTTTTGTTTCTGCCACACACTGCAAACAACAAAAGCAAGCGCGCAGGCAAATTAAGGCAAGTGCTCATTTCAGATTCAACGGTATAGAAACGGTAACTGCCGCAGTTAACGTAGCCATACTTACTCGCTTAAACGCACGCTCACAACTATGCGAAGAAGAAACTCCCGGCGCGCAATTCGCGCTGCGCACCCCTTTCTAAATGAGTGCTTATAATCCCCGCGTATTTTGCTTATTCGTCCCAGAGGTGAGCGAGCGCTGCGCGGTAGCAATAATCCCACTCGACTATATACCGTCCCATCTCGTGTAACGGCGCCAAAGAGTGGACCGTCAACGATACGGCTGTGTGATTACGCTCGGTGACGTGCTCTTGGTCTTGTTTCTTAAAACATGCGTCTTCCGATTTTACGTGGTAAAGGTGGTGGGTCTTCTTGGGTGACCATGCCACTGTTGCTGCGGGCGGAAAGCCTTCCTATAAGGGCCGCGAGGAAACCAAAGCTCGACTCATACATGTAAAAGACTGGCCGCGTCAAACCCTTCAGTTGCCGCAATAGAGGTGCTAATTAGGAGCGTAGCCAGAAGCTTATTTACGAGGGTGACCGAACTATACTTTATGTGTGTTCGTGTGTGAGTTTGTATGTGTGCGTGTACATACGCACATGCAAATTTGAAAGATTTCGGAGCGGACCAGACGTCCATGCCATTCAGCCACAAGGTTTGACAATGTGAAAGAAAATGAAATCGATGTCTTTCTATCCTTGCCGAATTAGCGCGAAGTATCGTGCCAGCGTCGAAAGCTGCCTTCAGGGGCGAAATTCTACTTCATTGAGGGTAAAATTTGCGCTGCACGTGTAAACAGTGTTGAACCCGAAGACACGCCTTCACCCCGCTAGACAGCGTGCTCTTGCATATTGCGTGCTTTGGCTCAGGTCGCAATGTCTTAGAAGTTGCCTTCAGTAACGTGGATGAACAGTAACTCGATTAGAAGAGCCACGGACAGAGCGAAAGCAGCGCCGAAGAGCAAGAGCAGGTATTACGGGTGCAAGCGCCGACTCGAAACAACGCCAAATAAAACGCACCAATTAAAACAGCACCAAATAAACAACGTTAAAGCCTGCATATTTGTGATAACATGAATGCTTATATTTATGGACACTGCAAAACGTTAAAGCCTGCGTGTTTGTGAAAACGTAAAGGCTTATAATATTTATGGACAGTGCATTTTTAGAGTAAAACGACACCACAATGATTAAGACGTGCACTTGCTTTGTCCCGTCTCTTTTTTTTTGTGTGGTATCGTTTCGGGCTAAATAAAAAGCACTATAGATTCACGCCAACTATCCCTCCAACGTATTGTGTTGAGTCATATTCACACACTACTCGTGGTGTGCAGTCTATGCAATGCATTAAATGAAAGAAAACTAAAAAAAATAAGAACAGGTTATTTTAACGACAGTATTTAGAATCGCAGCTTTGCGTCGGTTAATTCATTGCTAGTAGCTTGCGAAGACTATGATTGCTGAGACTGCGCTCAACACGCATCCAATAGTCACAGAGGCGAATGGAAGATTGAATAAAATTCCTTACAATTGGTTTTCAAAGGAAAAAAAAAGATTGATCTGCCCCTTTTGTCACCAATATTAATGCTATTACAGTTCAACGTTATAGATCTAACGCTGTGATTGCGACGATCGAACTATTTCGTTATATTTGGAAGTCCGTAATATACACGTAGGAATTTTTCGTCTTTTTTAAATCTAAAACTGTAACGTTACGTCAACCAAAAGCTACCACCTAGGCCATTGTTAGTACCACCAATCGAACTATTTCGTTATATTTGGAAGTCCGTAATATACACGTAGGAATTTTTCGTCTGCTTTAAATCTATAAAACTGTAACGTTACGTCGACCAAAGCCCCACCGCGGTGGTCTAGTGGCTAAGGTACTCGGCTGCTGACCCGCAGGTCTTGGGATCGAATCCCGGCTTTTTCCATGGAGGCGGAAAGGTTGTAGGCCCGGGTGCTCAGATTTGGGTGCACGTTAAAGAACCCCATGTAGTCATAATTTTTGGAGCCCTCCAATACGCGGTCTCTCAGAATCATATGGTGTTTTTGGGATGTTAAACCACACAAATTATACGTCATCCAAAAGCTACCAGGCCATTGTCAGTACCCCAATCTACAGCTGCACAGGTTGAAATGCCACGAGGGTGAGCCCCTGGTAAGTAGCTTCCCATGTCGCCTGGACATATGGGGCACCGTGTCCGGGCGACGCAGGCCAGAAAATCTGTTGCGCAAAGCATTCCTGGGCGAACAATATGTGGAGACGCGCAAAACGAATGAAGCGACTGTGCGAATACGCAGAGCCAGAAAGTCACAAAAAGATGATCTGTGCCACGAAATCACGAAACAAAGCACCACCGCACGCAGCATCATCCGGCAAGTAAGAGCGCTATACCGACCGTTGAATTTATTGCTCTGCATGGGCGTGGCATGCAACATCGCCCGACTAAAGCTACATAACCGTGAGCAGCACTTTAATCGTTTTAATGTGACATTGTTAGAACGCATTCCCAGAGAAAAAACTAGTTATTTAAATATTTAGAAGGTAATCTACGCAATTTTTTGCAAAGACATTATAGGAAAACTTCATTAAATCGGTTTTGGCAGCCAGGCTATATTTCGTTATTTCGAGTTGATGACAACACTGAGTCATATGGGTGTTTACTAAGGAATGGGAATTTCTTTTCTTTTTAGCATAACCTTCGTAAAACGGGTTTCATTAGATTGAATACCTGTACTTATACGCGCTCACAAAATTTGCACGGGGCCAGAGTAAACTGTAGCTCAGGCCGACCTCTCTGCATTTCTGTAAATAAATTATCCCTTTCTCTGCCTCTTATTGATTTGGTTGTTACAAAAAACAACGCGTTTAGAGTGCAAAAATAAAGTAAATTATTTTAATTGTTAGTCTGGACTCAGTGGCGCCTGTGATTGGTAGAATTTAAATGAAAATGTGGCTCTGTGAGTCTTCTATTCCACAACTTTTATTGTACAGTCACTAAAATAAAAGTTATTGGACAGTTGGTGATTGGCGATCTTCGAGGATCATTCGAAAAACTGCTCGTATTTAGTAATAGCGGGCATAATGACGAAATTGAGTAGCCAATATTCGATTGTATATTTTAAAGGGGGAATGGGTGTGAAAGCTCTCCTTAGTTATTTTCAAACCAAATTTGATTAGAATGGACGGCCTTGTTTAGTTTCTTCTCGTGATTAGAAAGATGCAGTTGTTTTTATTGTGGTGTCATTGTTATGCTATATAATTAAAAAGGCAATATGATTTATTATCACTACAATAAATAACCAACTCACTGAAATATTCAAATACTATATGTTTTTTTTTTTGGAGAAAGCACAAGGCTCACAACGAAACAAGTCCTTTTATGATTGCATCATTATTTATTGCTTAACAGTACATTAAAATCAATAGTTTTCAACGTGGCTATGCCGTGGTCACACAGAAAGCCAATTAAAAAACTTAATACTAACCCAATTAAATATTGCATGTTATTTGTGTGCTCCGAACCTTTAGCTTAATGCTGCAAAAGAAATTTTTGGTCTATATAACTGTGATATCCACTGAGATATTCCACTAAATGACTTGATGGGTCTGCAAAATTAGTAGTTTCAGAAAATAATTAAAAACAAACAAATGTGACATTTCGTTGTGGAGAAGCACAATGTGTGTGCACATGAACACTTGGAGAACATTACTTGGCTACAATAAATATAGGCCCTAAAAGCAGTAAAATGCAAGTGTGGCATCAACGAATATGTCATTTCAGCATCAAAACAGGCAAGAAATCAAGTCTCAAAGAAGCTTTCGAATTGACGTTAGAGCTGCAATATGAACCTCAAGTACAATAAACTTAGCAGACATGGAGAATATAATAGGTGAGGATTCCAAGAATGCTGTTTTCGAGAAAATGATCTTTTCGAAATATGGCTCTGACCCGAAAAGCTTTGTCTTCGAAAATGCACATAAAACAAAACGGGACACAACGCTTTTTTTTTTACTGTACACATGACTCTCATGCAACACCACTGTATAAAGCACGCGTGCGACAACACTTGTAAGATGTTCGGAGTAACATTGCTTTCTTTTTATTTTCAGATTTGTGTACCTAGCTGTTTTAGCTTGCGTTTCTTTGCCACTTAACAGAGATGCAAGAAGGCAAACAGGCATCTTGAGGAGACTTCAGTTTGTTCTACGCATTAGCTGTGCACACAAGATAACCACCACAAGGAAACTTGATGCGTGCGCCTGTATAGGCATACATTATAGTAGCATTATTATTTTTTTTCAGGCAACATCGCCGAGGCAGTTTTGGAATGCTGTCGCTTGGCATGATACCCTCTGCAAACGGTGCGTGCCTAAATTGCATAGCAAAGCTGTGGTCGTTGCGCCTTTCTTTTGGTACTCCTTTGCTGGGCAGCTGGCGCGCAACTTAAAGCTAAAACATAAACATTGCTGTCATTTCAAAAAGCATGCAGTTCTACAAGTACATTGTTATTCCGCATATTAAAATGGAACAAGAAGCCCAACGCACACTCCGAATAAAAGTATTGAGGGACCCGTCAGTAAGCACTTTAGATGCGATTAGCATGCTCCAGATATTTTATGCACCTCCCAACGGGTAAAACGGCGAAGATTGGTTTTTTTATGGTCTTTGGGCAGGCCATGGCCTGATAGAGAATCTGGAAGCTCTGATGGAGAAGCAAGGTTCGGACCAATTGACCCACACACTAGGTACGTGACACCTAGGTAGGCGCAGGTTAAAAAAAAAAAAAGAAACAGACATTTTTACGCGACATCATCAAAGAGGTCATTCCGCGGAAATGTTCGTGTCGTGTGGTGACGGTGTCGTCAGTTCTGATGAAAAAATGAGCGGTTTTCTTGAGTTATAGTTTGAAAGAGAAACAAATAAATTAATGATAAAAAAGTATTCAATACAGTGATTGAAACTAAAAAAAATCTTACATGAGTATTATGCAGTGCCAGGTGAGTTCTTTACCAATGCAATATTGTGCAGTTGGAGCGTAGAATCGCACCAGTCGTTAAAAAATGAATTGAACAACGAGTGGTTAGTTTAGAGTTCCACAATATAAAAAGCTCATAGGTGTATTTGATCATCATTATCAGCAACTTCAGTAGGAATCTGCGAATGCTGCCTTATGGACGCGTGGCAGGCATCGTCATTGCACAAAAAGGCAGAACTACGGCGAAGTGGGCGCTTCACGGCTGTACTTGCGGTAAGCATTCTCGAACAGCTTGAAACGACCGAGTTTACACGTGCAGGAGTTTTTTTTTCTCCTTTTTTTGTGGCACAGTTGATGAGTTTAACAAGAAGTGAGACCAGGCCAGTTATTAAAAATGAGATGGGAACGGGGTCTATCGCGTTCTACCCTTTAAGGCGGCGCTCAAGCGTCCTACTCCATAGTTGTTTCTTTTGTTGCGATAGCAACTATATGAACAGTCTTGACTGGTCCTTTGCCGTCGCCACCACCACAACCGTCATTCACGTACATGTATACGAATGCATATATATACGGGGAAGGATGCGCTGGCCTCCTCTTTCTGCGGAGCGAACATCGCCTTTGAGGCCGTGGTCGTCTGCGTGCGCGCTTATCACTTGAGCGAGCAAGGTGGAAAGGGGGGGGGGCGCTTATGGTTGCTCCGCTAACGCGGCAACATCAGCACGCAACTTGTGCCCCCACAGCAGGCCGGAGCTTCTACTGGCTGCAGTCTCAATACAAAAAAAACGGTGCCAAATGTGTACCTGGAGCGGCCATGTTCTCTTACACCAGCGTTGTGTATATTTATGTTAGATCGGATATGAATGAGTTCGCTGCCAGCCTAACTTCGTACACATTGAATTTTGTTGCTATCACATTCATTGCTTCTCCTTTTCGGTGAGACTGATTTTGTGCCATCATCGCTGCCACAGTCGCGAACTGCACTTGGCAACATGCGCACGAGTATACATATCCACAGAGAAAGCTTCCCGAGATTGAGCTAGGTATCCAACGTCTATGCACATTTTGAAGTTTCCGCACCGTTTGTCATGAGTTATTCGCGTTAATATGTACCTGTGATTACGTTTCGCGCGTCATTTGTGCGTGAGAAACGCGGGGCACGTTTAGATCTGCTTGTCATTCTTCGCGCGATCTTCCAATTTGTTGCTATCGCGTTCATTGCTTCGCCTTTGTGGCAAAGCTGTGACTTTTTTCTTCTCTCGCCATGTATATCGACACGATGCTGTTGAAAACACAATAACAGACTTATTGAGCGCAGACGTTAAGATCTCTTGATAATAAATAAATAAATAAATAAATAAATAAATAAATAAATAAATAAATAAATAAATAAATAAATAAATAAATCACACTCAGCTTCTGGTTACTCAGAAGACAGGGAAGATTATGACCATGGATATTTCTATACAATACTTACTAGAAGGAACCCTGGAGGTGCAACACACGGTGCTTCAGGGAGCACGAGAATGATGTGTTTTACGCGAATTTGTCAAATCTTCGCTCTTCCGGCTCCATTAAGCTTCGAGTGGCTTACAGCTGCTTGGTCACGAAACGAGAATCAGCAAACGCTGTGCAAGTGCACTTCACCACCTTAACTTCACCAATTCAAATCGTCACAATTTTCACGACGGTGCGTTGTTTCATTATAAACGAAACCGCAACACAGCAATAAACAAAACCACAAGTGCGTTCGAAGATAACTAGCACGAAGACTAGGCAAATTCGTGAATAACGTATTATTCCCATAGTCGCTGAGCAATCATAGCGCCGGAGTCCCCTGTGGTCAAGAGAAAGAAATAAACGTTTATTCAGAAACAGTGTTCCGAGCGAAGCCCGGCATCACCCTAAGGTGGGAGGGTTCTCTAGTCCAGAAACCCTCTGGCTTCGACTGCCCTCTTGACCCTGGCGACGAGTGGTCGTTGGTCTTCCAGGTCCTCGAGGACGAGCTTGGCCTCCCACGTTTCGAATTAGCTGGTCGTCGTTTGTTCTCGGTGCTTGGTCCCACTCTAGTTGCATGTCGTGGTGTGCATGGCGCTGGTATTCCAGGAGCAAGAGTGTCAGGGTGTCCGGTACGCTGCAGAGTGGGCACATGTAGCCATGTGCCGTTGGGTAGAGGCGGTGCATTAATATGACATGCATGTAAATATTGCTTTGCAGGCGTCTGAAAATCACACTCTCTTCCTTGGTTAATTTTTGAAGGGGTGGAGGGTACACCCGTCGCCTCATTTCGTGGTGTTGAAGTATAGCAACGAGTAGGTGTTTTCTGCTACCTCCATCTCTGCAGCCACGGATCGGGTATCCTTTGGTCCCAGGGCAATAAAGCGGCGAGGGCCGCTTTATTTCCCTGTAGACCCTCGTGTCCAGGAACCCAGATTACGCAGGTATATGGAAGTGGAGAGCTTCGTCGTTGCAGGATGTCAATTTGGTCGGCTGAGACGCGGCCCTTTGCATAAGTCCGGCAAGGGCACCGCGGCCTCTTCACATGTGGTGGTGGCGAGAGCGATTGCCACTTCTTCCGCTGCGTCTTAGTTGCGCACCTTGGCCGTGGGCAACGCTAACTCTCGGCCTTGAGAGTGTATACACGACACTGATAGCGTACGCGTTTCTACGTGGATACTTGGCCGCGTCGGTATAGCGGGCGTCCGGGTCTTGCCTGAGCTTTCGTTAAACAGCTTCTGCTCTAGCCTTTCGTCTACCTTTGTGGAATGTGGCATTTATGTTGCGTGGGATAGGCGTGATGGACAGGACTCTCGAACGTCCACCAGAATGCGCTTTTTCCTATCTGCATCCGCAATGTACGATTCGCTGTAGTTAAGATACCGGAGTACCGACCTCCCAGTGGGCGTGAGCTTGTGTCGTTCTGGCTGGCTGTTCTTGTGAGCCTCCGCGAGCTCTTGCCACGTGTTGTGGACACCCATCTTAAGAAGTTGTGAAGTAGAAGCTACGGGTGGCAGTCGCAAGGTGGCCATGGTTGCCTTTCTCATCATAATATTACGTTTTTCTATAACTTAAGGAAGTTATACGGCTATGACAATTATGAAGAGAAGTCGGAAATCCTTGTAATCCAACGCTCTTCGCTGAGATATGTACATCAGCGAATAAGCCGCACAGAAGGTACGTTCTTCGGGCGCGGTGCCTGGCACGAAGCAAGGAAAGCGCGAGTGTGAAGAGCCGAGCAAAGCGTTAGAGGCGCACGCATGCAGTGATTCCATTGATGCTCTGCAGTCAGAAGATAAGTCGCAGGGATTTACCAAAGAGCGTCAAGGAGGGGCGAAGCGTAAATATCGGCCAATCCCCGGAGCTCGAGCCTTCGGCTGCAGCGCACGGAGAGAGGTGCGTGAGCAAACAAATAAACAAACGCGTCATATAAAGCCGCAGCCAAACAAGGCGGAATCCGTGGCGGCAACAGCCGCTCCACGCCGGGAAAATAGAAGACCTCTCTCAAAGCTCCGGAGAAGATGAAAACTAAAGCGGAGATAGATAGTTTCGAAGTTTCGCGTGACTTACGGGGTTCCAAGAAAAACGCCGAAAAGCGGAATGAAGCGAGCTCGAGTGGAGGGGTTGCGGGGAAGAAAAGGTGAAACTAAAAGCGGGTATCGATAGTTTTTCTTGCTTAATTCCCGCTGTCGCCTTCTCGGTCGGCAGCGCTTCTTTCTCGACTTCACCACACGTCGCCCACTCAACTCTTTGCCTGCTAGTACGAGGCGCTTTTGCCGTCCTCATTTCTGTCTATTTCTCTTCGCTTTCTCATCGACGGTGGCTGCAAATCCTGTAACGGCTTGCCTCCTATCCTTCACGTCTCCTCATCGCGCTCCGAAAACTTCGCGCCGCATAATTTTCATCACTGGTTCTCGTGGCTGTTTCGTTACCTTTCGGCCACGGCGTACATACACTCAATCTTGTGGAATCCCTTCCAAATGGCGAAGTTCAGCTACAAATGCCACGTCGCTGTTTCGTGGCCGACAGCTTTTCGGCGGTAAGGAGAGCAGCGCGGAACGCCAGTTCGTTCCCACCAATAACAGCTCGCGTACCATATATATACCCATCTCCTCCTATTCGACAACTGACGTCTTGTTTCGACTACAACAGCAATTCGTGGCATGGCGTTGTTTTCTTTTTTTCTTTAAAGGAATTCGCGAGTCATCTCGGACAAATTAGAAGCCCTACTCTTTCTGTTCCTTTACCGAGTGTTCTTGAAGCGAACGCGCTCAGGTCTAAACACTAGCGCGACATTACGCCCCTCTGACGGCAAAAATACCACCTGTCAAGATGCCATCCTGGGCAAAAATCAGGAAGTTATTACGGAAGACTAGACGTAATTGAAAGGAAAACAACGTTTTTGGAAGAAAATGTGCAGTGTACGGTGCTGCAGCTCTTATGGGTTGAACACGGTCATGCACTGCGGGTAAGAATAGTTATTTATTTGTTTTTATTTATAATCTCTTTTCTGTTAGTCGCAAATGTCAACACGCTGCGCTTCCGCCCCGTTTCACAATGACATTCTTATTCGTTCTCGACTTTTCGTCGCTAAATTTAAACCCTCTTGGCGGTATTTATTTTTGACAAGATCTAGAAGTAGACAACGCCATGATATCTTTTGAAAGAAAGCACAATGGGTGGTTTCAGAATCGGGATAGCCAGGCATGCTACACTGCTATTGACCCTATGGGTCCAAAACCTCGCAGAACTTTCCACACACATTCACACCAATGCGAGCGTAGTAGATCTGTCAATGCCAGTAAGGGCGCTGGGATTTTTTAATTTTTATTTTGTTGGGAGGTATGGTTCAAGACAGTGGGAGTAGATGCAATTCGGCTGCAGTTCTCGACGTTAGGCTCTGTTCACAGCCTGCGCATAACCCTTTATTTTATCACTTGTATCACCGCTGGTATCAATGATTCTTGGAGAAGCTCTGATAACGAAACTCTAGCGAACCTCCATGTTCGCTGCAACCCACCTAATCCTACAAGATGAGGTTTACGGTGCTTCCATATTACTAGCGAACGTTGAAGCCTTCATTCAGTGCCAACTATACGAGCTAAATGCATTAACACCGTTTAAGGTGCCGAATCCACCAAAGGAACGCAAGCCCTACTAAGCATAGATAGATCGTATATTTCAGGGTTGGTGTTCCAGCAAATTTTGAGGACACGTACAGAGACAGGGCATGGATGAAGGCAATCGCGGTGATACACCTCATGGAGGTGTACCATGCCGTCGTGATAGATAGATAGATAGATAGATAGATAGATAGATAGATAGATAGATAAATAGATAGATAGATAGATAGATAGATAGATAGATAGATAGATAGATACATAGATAGATAGATAGATAGATAGATAGATAGATAGATAGATAGATAGATAGATAGATAGATAGATAGATAGATAGATAGATAGATAGATAGATAGATAGATAGATAGATAGATAGATAGATAGATAGATAGATAGATAGATAGTGGCATGATACCCGACAATGAAGATGGGTTGTATTTTTGCGACAGTTTCATTTATATGTACTATCAATAAGCTGAAATGATGTTCGTTTAATTTCGAATATTGCTTCAGAAGTCGCCAACATTACCCTACTAAAGCAGTTTGTTCTCATTAGGGACCCCATGAAATGATCAATGTGGACCACCCCGAAAAGTACCACAGTGAATGTTTCCGCTGGATTTAGTTGAACAATGGCAATAACTGATGCATCGGTTGTGCCACCACCGTACACATGTGAGCGAATGCTGTCTATTATACTCGTAAGCATTTCTGTTGCCGAAAGAAGGAAAGCTTATGGAATACACTAAAGCAAGCTCATCTATTTCAGCAGTTGCTTTACACAGAAGGAAATCGATCCTAGCATACTAACCTAACCAGACAGACATGGGACGCCCTTAAGCCAAATAACAGTACGAATGAACGCTGTCCAACCACACCCGCAAACGGCCTCGGTACACGAGAGATCGACTCGATTGCGTTGCATCGTAAAGCTGGAGCCCGCCGTTGGTCCTAGGCGGAGGCACCAATGAATTACAAAGGGCCATTTCCTTTGCGCGGACCACGACGCGCAAACATGATTGGGTGAGCCGTGGTCATTCCGGTGGGAAGTTGCGTAGCTCGAGGTCACGTCGTCTTCGGTCGGAATGGTAGGTAGTCAGCATCTCAACGACCTGCAGCTGATTGAGACTCTACTTTACGGCTTACGCTCACCATCTACCAAACGCGAGGGGAACTAATTAAACAAATTAACGGCTGTCCGAAGTGTCGATAAAGAGCATCGCACTTCAACTACGAGACATTTCCTGATATTGTAATTGTAGCCGTTTCCATGGAAAAAGTATTTCAAGGGCCACTTCATTTAAATGCAAAAAAAAATAACAGCTGACGCCGTTGGCGTGTGGATTATTCATATGAAAGGGATCAATTATAATGAAAAGTAAAGAAATGATACGTGTTACATACGTGAATAGAATCACCTTAATATTTATTAGCCAAATCCAAAACTTGTGCATGTGCATTGTGACCTACAATACAGCAATAATAATGAGGATGACGCCTGAAGAGCATTATTTTTACTATAAATTACCAGTGTATTTTAGCTTCATTGACGTTTACCATAAACATCCTGCACCAGTTTTTGGCCATTGCTTTTCGCAGAATAATAAGGAAGAGGATATCATCATCATCTTTTTCAGTTTCTTTTGCAGCTGAGGTTATAGTGGTTGACCATATCAACTATTTGTCACCACGTGCTTTTGCGCGAATACGCTTACGACCGCCAGTTCCCACATGCATATCTTCGCATCGTAGTGCACACATCGTGGCGACATCACTGACGTCTCTGTAGCTCATTTCGCAGAAATTCCAGCGTTGGCTTCAGTGTCATCGTTGATTGTGAACGAAAACAAAAGATCTTCTGCGTGACGGATATATTGAGAAAGACGTCAATGAAACTTATAATAAAAATTGCGGGTCCGAGTAAGGACCGAACACGGGTTGTTTTGATGGAAAGCACGTGTTCCACCACACAGTCATACATCTGGTTGGAATTGAATGAAGTGTAAAAGCTTTATCTTTGTCCTACATGGCGCGCTTAGCGCGTACAGCGGGCGTCTCCCACGTAGAGACGCCCCGCCGCGGTGGTCTAGTGGCTAAGGTACTCGGCTGCTGACCCGCAGGTCGCGGGTTCGTATCCCGGCTGCGGCGGCTGCATTTCCGATGGAGACGGAAATGTTGTAGGCCCGTGTGCTCAGATTTGGGTGCGCGTTAAAGAACCCCAGGTGGTCGAAATTTCCGGAGCCCTTCACTACGGCGTCTATCATAATCATATGGTGGTTTGGGGACGTTAAACCCAACATATATATGAATCAATCCCACGTAGTGACCGACAGGGAGTACCTGGCGGCGGCTTAAAGGTCTTGCTGGACGGCCCATTGCTGGTCGGCGAGATTCGAGCTTCTGAGGGACCTCTCCCACTTGTTTGAGGTAGAGTCGGCATAAGCGTTTCTACACTCTCAGAGCATGTGTGCGAGTGTCGCCGTGTATTCGCACAAAAGGCATGCATCTCTAGGGTACGCATCGGGAAAGAAAACGTGAAGCTTGGCAAGGTTTGGATACGTGTGCGTTTGTAATACGCGTAGGGTTAGCGCCTACGGCCTTTTAAGTTTGGGATGGGGCGGATAAATGCAGCGTTCAAGGCAAGAGTGTTTGTGATGTCGTTGTATGTAATTCGTGCATCCCAATCGATGTATAACTCAGCGAGATTGGGTTGCTCTGTGGCAGCGCGATCAGTATAAATGCGCTCTGCGTGATGGGCGTCTACTTGGAAATACAGTTAAAATAACTTCCTCTGCTTGGAAATGCCGTGAAAAAAATAACGTTTATGATTTGCAAACACACGCGTCTGCTTACAGGCTTCACAATTAAACTTGTAATATCACAGTTAATATTGCGTGGTACAAGCGTATATTGTCATCGAGCATCAGAACACGCAAATATCGTAATAACTTCATGCGTTAAAGTCAGTCACCCACTACAAAAGATACAAACGTTACTACACGTATTCTCTTGAGACCACGTAATGGGTGCATGCATGCCAAGGTCGAAAGGATTTTGCGATCACAATCACTCATGATTAAAAGCATGCTACCGATTACACAGAATATAACCATATGCGAAAGCGTCCCTGACACTAGTCACTTTCAACTTTAACACTTACATTGTACTAATCCACAGTTTGAAAATCTCGAGTAACATCATACAATAAATAGTATGCACTAGGAACAGGATATCAATGTCGCTTCCAAATCTTAAAGGCAAACCTTAGAGGTTTCGCAGTTCTTTTGTTAACACTCTGGAACGGGTAATACGTAAGGAACAACAAAGTTATCTACGTTCACCTATTCCTAGCTTATACGAGAAGTATTGCGAAGAAACACCTAAACAAACAAAAATTCCCCTAACACCCCGCTATGTGTAAGACTCATGAGAAGAGGAGAAGGAGAAAAAGAAGAAGAAGAAGAGCACGCGCATACCGTTCGCCAGCCGTAGGACTGAGCTTACTCAGCGATTACCATGACCGAGACTGAATCGATGGCCCGGCCGATGCCTGCACCGGAAACGATACCCGACATCATGCTGCTGCCTAAACAGGATCCCGCAGCCATATTCGCCAAAGGAAGTGTCTCGCCCAAGAAGGAGCAGCAAGACGTCCATCAGCCACAGCCGGTGAGCGTAGCACACGGTCTAATTTTCAGGCACGTTCATCAAGCATTGCTCTGTCCAGCGCGGAAGCGGCTCATGTGCATTCCTTGCGACGAGCTCTCTCGATGGTAGCGGCGTCCTCCTTACCCTTCTATATTGTTTTGTCTTCTTTTGTATGTGTAAGAACATATTGTTACGAAAAAAATATCATCAGCGATAACCAGGTAAACATATTTAACTTTTTTTAATTCTACATGCTAGAAATTTCTGTTTTGTGAGATCAGGTTATTTGGTTGCAGTAAACCCGCTACCCATGTCAAACTTCCCATTATGCTTCACTTCAATACCATGCAGGTAAGCAATCGTACTCACAACAGCTGACTGGTAGCTATTGCTCAATTGTGCGAGCATTGCGGCTGGCAGTTGAAAAAAAGAGTCGCTAAATCCTGACCCCTGCACACCCCACAGAGGCACTGGAACGTGTAGAACGTGGAAAATGTTCAATCTTTTGGCTTACAGAAGTAACAAAATTGTCCGAAATGCTTACTGTTGAAACCCGTAAGCACGAGTATTCCTGCGCCACAACGATTGACATAGCTGTCACGTCAAGCTGTCATACGTTAATGCAGCGCTTCAAAAACTCACAGCGTCCCTTATGAATTCGCTTAATTTAGACGGCTCGAAAACGAAAACCATCATCGTTTTTTTTTTTCGTCGATGTACCGATCCTTCCCCGCTCCCCCGAAAGCTATCTGGCCCTTGTCAAGAACAGTGAACGTAGCGTGCGCTATAGTAGAAAAAAATAGTGCGGAATGGCACGTGACACGAGGATATTGCTTCTTTCTTTCGCTGAAATAAAAAAAATGGCTGCATATCCACGGGGTGAATGAAGCAGAGTTGGGCGAAGCATCCCTCGGTCCATTCGTTCTGGCTTCCGTCCGTCCATGCGTCCGTCTGTGTGACCGTCCGTGCGTTGGGCGAAGCATCCCTCGGTCCATTCGTTCTGACTTCCGTCCGTCCATGCGTTCGTCTGTGTGACCGTCCATGCGTCCATCCGCCCGTCCGTGCGTGTGTCTGTTCGTGCGTCTGCACACCCATTCATGCATCTGTCCCTGCGTTCGTCCATGCATCCGTCCCTGCGTCTGTTCGTCCGTGCTTCCGTCCGTCCGTTCACCCATCCATGCATCCGCCCATGCATCTGTCTGTGTGTCCGTTCGTCCATCTAGTCAACACTCCAAGTACCACCATCTCGCATCTTTTCATCATATATTCCGCATATTGAAGCACCGCCATCCAGCGGACATTCCAAGGACTAAACGAGAGGTGGCACACGCGCACTTTCTCACGGGTTGCGCTTCGTGTCTACTGGGAGACCATCATGACCAGCACTTCTGCGTTCGATCAGCGCCGGATCATCTCGTGCGCCATGAAGAGGATCGCACTTCAAGGGCTTTCCTTTGCTTTGTAAGGGTGCCTCCTCACCGCGAGGGAGCACCCACGTGCCATGAGGGGGCTCGGCCCCCACGCTATACAGTGGCAATAAATGTTTCTACCACCACCGTGTCTACTTTCCACCTTTAACCACCTCGAGTTCATAGTATATACTAGTTCACTGTATTCATGGCACTGCGGCCCAACGCTCGCTAAACCTTTCTAAAGCCAAGGAGGTTGCGCCCAGCGAGTATAACGTAGCAACCCTTTCTTGTCAGATTGTGCTCAATGCACATGCCAATGGCTGCTAATAGGGAGTGAGAGACAGGAGAATTGGGCTTTTAGTTGAGATGGGCGCTGCAAATTTTTTATTGTTCAACAACGCACAGGAGAAATCTCCCACCGGCACTACCTTGCAGGTCAAAGCGTAAGACATGGTACGCACTACTACGAGGGACGAACGGGTGCCGCTTTAAGGAGCTTCGCCCCTAAAAGCAGCGTCGGAACGCACTACTCGATCTCTCCAGGCGTATTTGTCCTTAAATCTTGGTTCATCAAGGAGCGAAGTTTTCGGTTTTTACAGCCCTAACATCGTTTTACATGCACAGTCTCCGTGATATGTTCCCGTTTGGTCACGCGATGTCATGTGATCACGTCGTCACGTAACTTTAACTAACATGACAAAATCTGGTTATAGTAGCGCAGTCTAAACTTCTTCACGCCACGAAGACCTTCGCACCACTCGTGTTAGCGTCTACGCCCCGCATGCAGTCAAATTTTCTCGTTTAATGAAGCATTTGCGGCTTTCGCATTAACTAGAACCCGTCTGCCAACCACGTTTCTCTGCAGTACGTACCATGCAATGATTGTTCTCGCAACTTGAAGAAAGTTCGTGCCGAAATTGCAGTATTCGGAGGTAATCTGTCACTTTCCCGTTGCGGGCAGAGTCCCGCTGACCATACGACACCGGAGGCCGGTGACCTCCCCCAGCGCCGCTTCCTCTCGCTGGCGGGAGCCATGGCGGCCATGCTGGCCGTCTTCTTCCTTGTCGTGGTGGCGTACGCATTCACGAGACCTTCACCGCTACGCGAGAGTGCCGACTGCGACACGGATGACTGCATGCAGCATGCGTTCTTGTTGTCCGCCGCGCTGAACCGCAGTCTCGACCCGTGCGAGGACTTCGGCACGTTCGCCTGCAGTGCCTGGCTCGCTAGCTCGGCTCATTCACGGAGTCTCCAAGAAGACCTCTGGTACAGGTTAGCCTACCACGTTACGTCTCGCAACAATCAATGCAGCAAGCCTGTCCACTGAAGCCATGGCTAATCGAGTGTGTATGTATGTATGTATGTATGTATGTATGTATGTATGTATGTATGTATGTATGTACGTACCTACGTATGTATGTATGTATGTATGTATGTATGTATGTATGTATGTATGTATGTATGTATGTATGTATGTATGTATGTATGTATGTATGTATGTATGTATGTATGTATGTATGTATGTATGTATGTATGTATCTATGTATGTATGTATGTATGTATGTATGTATGTATGTATGTATGTATGTATGTATGTATGTATGTATGTATGTATGTATGTGTGTGTGTGTATGTATGTATGTATGTATGTATGTATGTATGTATGTATGTATGTATGTATGTATGTATGTATGTATGTATGTATGTATGTATGTATGTACGTATGTATGTATGTATGTATGTATGTATGTGGCGTCACACAGAAATAGCTCGAAAAAGAAAAAAAAAATGCCAGGCTTGCACGGAATGCGCAGCAGTGTATTTCACCTTAACGTGTCCACGCTAACATGCACTCAAGCACGCGCGAGATATATTCAATATCATACTTCTGAAATTATTTAGATATATCGTGCACTTTATCGCAAGGTTATAAGACCAAAGCGTCGTATCTAAAATTTAGTTCATATATCTCGCATGAGTTCTTTATCAAACACCGATTTGAATCTCGTGATATAAAACATCTCCTAGTGGGTTTTAAGGCAAGCTTTAACCAACATGTCGACGTCTGTAGCACTGTTATTAGTGCACAGCTTCTATAAATCAAGATTACCCATCTAGCACATTTATTGTGCAGCGGAATCGCGATTCTATTGTGGTCAACAGAGTGTTGCTGTTAAATGTAATGTAATGTTCTGTTCTGTTATGTAATGTAATGTTCTGTTAGTGCCAACTCACGACGACGACCTTCGGCGCGCACAGATGGACGAAGCAAGCGGCGCTAGAACTGGAAAAGATGCGGGTATTCCCGGACTCGAGGCCGATTGTCAAGGCGGCCGGCCTGCTGCAGGAATGCGTCGAGACGGACGCGGACGCGAGTCAACAAAACACGCTCTTCTTGCGCCGATTCTTCGGCCAGAGGAATCTGAGCTTCGCACCCAGCGAAGCGTCCAGTGAAGGCGTTCACGCACTGGACGTCCTCCTGGACCTGGCCATCAATTGGCGCCTGCCCTTGTGGTTCTCCGTCGCTGTGCTCAAAGCCGGTGAGAACGGTGCACTGGGGGTGCTTCTCGACTATGGCCGCTACGACGCATACTGGGTCAACCCAACTTCGCCCAGTTTCACTGACGATAACGAGGAGGTCGTCATGGACACCGTTATACTAAAGGTCAGCGCCACAACATAATGTCACCATTATCTTGTCGTCAAAAAAATTGGCAGCTCCTCTTAGCGTGTTATGTTTCGTACTGGGGCGTTCTATGTACAGCGAACTTTCTACCAATACATGATAGCGGTGACGCTACAATAGCACCCTGAAATCTCACTACATTACGCAGTATCGAAAAAAAGGGAAATGTTTATCAAGAAGCAAGATCACTGAGCTAGGCCGCGAATGATATATACTTTGTTCATTTTTACCCGCTTTGTACGACACATTGTAAAGTTGAACTAGGTAAGTGAAATTTGAGTTGTTTGTGAGTATTACGCTTACCTGTGCGTTTCGCATATCTAGAACTTTCTTAAGGTAAAGCTATTGTCACATTCACTCCATTGTCGAAGTGACCGTCCCACACGATGACCACCAACGTGGTTGGTAGGTGTGTAAACGCTTGCCAGACAAGTTTTGTGAGTACGGATACAGGTCTAGTTTCCAGTAACTTACCTTGGGTCAGCATTAAAAAAAAGTGTTGCACTCCAGTTATTGTGAGTAGTTTTGTCAGCGCATATTTCTACGCAAAGCAAAGAGCTACTGAAAAGTATCAGGCATAAGTTTTTGTTTGGCTTGTCGCTTGATAATAACTTCGCAGAATTGCTTATTACAATGAATAAATTCATTCGCTTAGTCACAAGAAAACGTTTTTAGATATTCTAAATAGCTTCGACAGGAAAGACCTTATACCGGACGTGGTTTCCTCTTACTTTTTCTCTCGTAACTGCTGCAGACTCTGCGAGACTTGTCGGACACCCGGTTGCAGTTTAAGCCCAGGGCGATTCAGATCATGAACATAAGCAGGCTGACGCCCAGTTGGAGCGGCGACCTTTGGTCGAAGTACCTTCAAAAGCACCTGTCGCCAGCCTTTACTGTGACCATGCAGGACCACATACTGCTCACTGACAGTACCCTGCTGGAAATAGTCGGCGGCATAAGCGTTCGTTACGGCAACGCCGCTCTGCTGCAGCACATCGCTAGAGTCTTGAACAATACCTTTTCGAACCTTCTGAGCAACGGCACGCCGCATTTCTCCAAGATGGACGAGACCTATCCTACTTCGCCGGAGAATATTACCCTCGTGTGCCAGCTTCAAGTAGAAGACTTATTCAAACCCGCGCTCGCCGTGAACCACGTTGTCGCGAAGAAGCTCTTGGCTCATCGCGCGATTGTGGACGATATCCTGCAGAACGTTGTCGAGACTGCCGTCGATATGTTAGCAGACACCGAGTGGATAGGAGAAGCGAGCAAGGAAAGCATGATCCAGAAGATCAAAACGCTGAGAATCAACGTCTGGCCCGACGAGGAGCTCATGAATGATAAGACACTTTCGGACCTCTACCACAACTTCCCGGGTTCTCGAGATATCTACGCTCGCGACGTGATAGAGTCGCGCGCCGAGATTCGCCGACACCTGGGAACGGACTCGTACATCTACCTCACGTCTACTCCGCACGGCGGTCGCGACCCGTACCTTGCGTACAACGTGTTCAGCAACACCATCACCATCGCGGTTGGTACGCTGTCGTCGCCTCTTTTCTATCTCGAAGGGACGACGGCCATGAACTATGGTGGCCTCGGCGCTGCGTTCGCCAGCGTTCTGCTGCGAGCTGTCGACAGCGGCTATGCGTTCACCGGCCCGAACGGATGGGCGCTGAATAAGACGGAGTCGATGTACATCAAGGCCCCCTGCGTGGACATGAGCTTCGAGGGCTTCTACCCCGGCCTGCCGTCCTTAGAGTTAACGTACAGGTCCTACCTGAACGCCTTAAAGAAGACGCGCCGATCGGCGGACAGCAAGCTGGCGTCGCTCCCCGAGTTCACCGCGGAGCAAGTGTTCTTCCTGACCTTCTGCCAGCGCACGTGCAGGCTGTACGACAGCCTGAAGACATCGGGCGAATGCAACGTAGCCGTGCGAAACTTCTTGCCTTTCGTAAAGGCCTTCAACTGCCGACGTGGTTCGAATATGAACTCCAATAACAAGTGCGTTTTCTTCACGTGATTTCAAACAATGTTAACCATTCATCTTCATTTGTCGATTTACGTAAATGTTACATGTTTGAAGACTGCTTATTGTCGATTGCAACTCAACTTGAAATTAAAAGTAAGCTTCGCCCACAGTAGTCGCTGCCCCATTCAGTTTCGTTTACTTCCTTGACGTCGAGAACCTTTGACGCGTTTCAGGCAGGGGATTTTATGAGACATGCTCGTGTTGACGAGATTATGAAGTTGGGCGTGTTGGTAATGCAAAACTGATCACGGGGTTCGAAAATACTTGGCACAGGAGAAGAGCAATAAATTAAGCGCTCATTAAGGGAAGAGACGAAGATGACCGCTTAATTTGTTGCTCTTCTCCTGTGTCAAATAACGAGTTACAATATATATATATATATATATATATATATATATATATATATATATATATATATATATATATATATATATATATATATATATATATATATATACTATACACTTCTTTCCCTTATTCATTAACGAGGGTCTCGTACTGGCAGACTTGGTGTCATTAGGTTGTATACGAGGGACTATTAATCAGCTGCCCGCTCGTAATATGTTCACGTGCTACGTGACGCCAAACATGCGCATAAAAAGTGTTTCACACTCGTCGCTTGGCTTATAGATGGCGCTGACTGACACTCCTACTTCTAAATTCACATATAAACCCAAAAAAGTCGATGGAGGGAAGGGCGCTGTATCGAACGCGTTATTCGAAGGTCGTAGGTTCGATTCCTGCTCACGGCTGGTTATTTTTCACCCACTTTTCTTTATTCTTATTTACGTTTCATTGGTTCTAATAACTTCTCCTTTACATTTTTTAATATCTGAAATCTAGAGCTTGCGTGCAAATTTCAGGACATAACTTTTGGGCTGACGTAGTATTGTAAGTAGGGACGACGATGACGGCGTTTTTTATACTAATACGTGTATTGTTTACATTATCAGCAAATAATAATACAAGGGGAACTATCTGACACCATACGCTTGCTCAGATTAACGAAAGGCGCGCCGCAGTTATCGGTGCGGAGCTCGTATTTCTTCTTGGGTTGTACCAGGCTATAGCATTACTTTGATGCTTGCCTAGTGAGATAAGTGCACCATCAGCCACGAAACGTGCATTATAGTGTTCGTGTATTTGAACCGGTCGGCGAGACGGCCGGCTGCAGTCCTTCCACTCACACTGGACGTAGTCCTGCAGCTGCTGGAACTCGGCCGGAGAGAGTTTCTCCCACTTGACGGCCATGGCGTCCTGCCGAGCCGAGCTTCCGCGCTGGTCATCTGCATCCGGGGTCGCACGGTTCGGGACACTCGCCGCATCCAGGCGCGCCCCGGAGCACCATGCTCTGCGGGAAAGAAAACCTCCGCGTGAACGACAGCACGCGGAATATCCGCTCGAAAGAAAGTTGCGCCAAAAGTATGGAAGGGCCCAACGACACATCTGACGAGTGCCATCTAGCTTACTCGACGAGAGCAAAAATATCAGACGAAATCTTGCCGTTCATTGACGTTATAACAGCATAAATGTTAAGAACCACGAGAAGGTGGACACAGACTCCCCGAATATGGTGCCTCGCTAGCGTTTATGTTGCGACGCGCTCGAGTCGCGTATTGAAAGAAACGAACTCTGCGCAATACAAACTATCATTGGCGATTTCCTGTAGAATTTTCTTCCCACCAAAGTATAGTCGGATTACCTAGGTAAATCCTCATTATTTTTACGTAAAAGGTCAAGAGGCAAGACGAACTATACTCTTCACCATAGCAGAGGATAAGGGGAACAAAAGCTGCTGGTGGAGAGATCCAGGAGCACGTAACAAATATGAAGAAACACCAAGTTTGGGTGGGGGCATAGGCCCCAGCCTATAGCTTTTTTACGTAATTTAGCCAAAGTAACACTGAACGGTGTTTACTACCATGTTAACGTGGTAGTGAACACCACGCTTTTGTTTAAACGTCCAGTTCAGTCCGATGTGCTAAATTTGCGGTATAACCCATGCTGCACGTAAGCTCAATCTTTTGAGCACTTTTTCTGTGGGGGCTAAAAACACACGCAAAGCCTTGCGAAAATGAACAGTCATTCTTCTTTGCCATTGAAGAGTCCGTGTTTATATTTGTGTGTATATATGTTTCATGTTTATGCTTATTTCCACACTTATGCGTTAAAGAAACGTCACAATGTGTTGGTTATACGTATAGATGCATGTATTGTCAGTGAGCTAACGTATCTGGTAAACGCTGCATCTTCTGGAACTCGTGACGGATAAGCTTTGAAGTCGTTCTTCATGGTAACATTGTGGCTTCGGAACAATGTGAGAGGTCAAGAGCCGAATTCACAGAAGTACTTTGTTCTTGCCATCAGATGGCTATAGCTTCGTTAACAACAGTCAAGCATCGGTATTTTTAAAATGTTTTCTCACAAGACATTTTTGTTGCGAGGATGTGTTCCAGAGTCCTACGAACCGATTTAGGTTTGATTGCGTTTCGTTCTAACAAACTTGATGATCATGGAAGGGGTGCACAACTACAGCACTATAGTTGCGAAGAGGGAGGCCCGCACAGATTTCATTTGAAGTCATTCCACCGCAAAAGAAAGAACCACTGCATTGAAAACAACTTTAGTGAGTACTTGTACAATGAAAATAACGAGTTACGAAGGTCCAGCAACGTTGTGCCAAATCAATTTACATGTGCAGAGCTAAATGCAGAAATGCGTTTTTCTTTTCATTTCGGAAGGCGCACAATGGTTATTGTGCACTGTTTTACAGCTTATATATTTCAAAATGCCACCTTCGCCTCTTCCCGGCCACACTTACGGAGCCAGAGCGTAAAACTGCCACTCCTTCAGTCTGCACTTATGGCGAGTCACTGCGGCAACGCACCTTTGTTCGCGTGCTCCAATGTGGTCGATGGGCACGTAAACAAGAAAGCCATTGGCGCTGGAACGGTTCCCATGGCTCCGGCAATTTTCGTGCTTTTATCTGCGCGATTGTGACAGACTGCACCCACGGAACGCTTCTCTGCGCCACCACACTGGAATGCCTATTCTGACGAGTCATGCATATTTAAGTGCACCCCGCCGTCTACGAGCTGGTTTCCTTTGTCATGCAAGTGCGCCACAGTGGGTGCGAAGCTTCGCTCGTGCTTTTTTTTTCATACTTTTATCGTGGTGCGCAAAGAATGACGGTGGCACCGGCAGAATTCCGAGTGCGAAGGTCCACTTAAAAGTTTATGCACGGGCACAAGCATCATTTTTTCTGATTTTGGTGTTTCATGGATATCTGTATATTTTGGAATGTAACTTCGCTGACATGACAAATGCCCGGTGAAGGGCAGAAAGAAAAAAATAAATACCATAAAACGCTGCGGCTTTCCGAGCAGTACAGCAGTAAAAGATGGCACGAATGGAAAGCAAAAGGATTATTCGCATTGGCAGCGCTACAAAAGAGGCAAGTTGGAAGGACCCTACCAGCAGCGCGCCAGCGTCAGTGCAACAAAACGGAGTAAAATAAAACCCTTTATTAGTGGTTGCGAGTGCAATAAGCTGATATGTAGATTCCTTCGGCATGAAGTGAAAGAAGGCAAAGTGCAGTAGAGCCGTGGAGCTCTCTATATGAGCTGGCACTTGAAATAAGGACCATAATCCATGGCAACAGAAGGCTAAAGTTTTATAAAAGGGAACTCGCTAAGCTGAAGCCTTACCGAGTTCAAGCATTGCCAAATAATTCCTTGCATGGTAGCTTTGGCATGTTGCAACTAATGGTGAGTTTGACTGAGGTAAAGCTGGAGGCATCGCCGTTCTTCCTTAAATAATACGGGGCTCTAGCGATCGTCAAATGTGAACAAGAAGTAGTGACGTAAAGTGGTGAACGAAAACAACTATGCCTAGTTGTTGCATTTTCAGGGACAAACAGCGTAAGATACGCCGGATGAGAGGAAGGACACGCACAGCACGGAGTGCTGTCTTCATTTCGGAGAAACGCAGCGCAACATAAGGACGAGCATGAAGGAACACAGTGCACAGGACGAGACCCGAACTTACAACTGAACTTCATTGCGCCAACTATTCGATCTTAGAGCTTACGACGCCACGCCACCTTCATAGTCTACTAGAGCAGGTATTGCGCGCTATAAAAGAGAATGGTTGGCGCAATAAAGTCCAGTTCTAAGCTCAGCGCTTGTCCTGTGCGCTGTGATCTGTCAGCCAAGTATCTATCAACTCGCCTAAAGCAAAGTATTGCCGTCTTCAACTGATCCCCGTAATTTACAGACTCTAAACACGTATAAGGTTTCACCAATGAGATACTTTGGTTGCATAGGTGTACTGTCGCGCACATTATGACTTGCAATACAGAAGTGCGCGGCCTCACGCGAATGGATTTCGCATGGTTTCCCACTAGCCCTCCCTCAATAGGATACGATCCCAAATTATAAAATAACACTTAGTTGTTCAAATAAAGAAAGAAGTTGAAGCCATGCGCTGCCTTCGAAGTCATAAGGCCACGCGCTCCCGTGCTGCAAGTCATTCAGCACGACTACCCACACTGCAGGGCAAAGGCCTCTCCCATGTTCCGCCAATCAACCTGGTCCTGTGAATTGTGCTGCCACATTAAACCCTCAAACTTTATCTCATCGGCTTACCGAACTTTCTGTCTCCCTCCCCCGCACGTATGCCTTCTCTCAGAGCACAGTAAGTTACCTTTAATGGCAAGCGACTGATTGATTGATATGTGGGGTTTAACGTCCCAAAACCACGATACGATTGTGAGAGACGCCGTAGCGGAGGGCTTCGAAAATTTCGACCACCTGGGGTTCTTTAACGTGCGGCCAAATCTGAGCAAACGGGCCTACAACATTTCCGCCTCCATCGGAAATGCAGCCGCTGCCGCCGGGATTCGATCCCGCGACATGCGGGTCAGCAGCCGAGTACCTTAGCCACTAGACCACCGCGGTGCGGCGGCAAGCGACTGTCCCGCCTACGCGTATGTTCCCAGCCCTTGTCTATTTCTCCATGACTATAGTTTGAGGCGGACATTAAAAAACCTCAGCTGGCCGAAATTTTCAAAGCTCTCTAGTACGGCGTCCCTTATAATCATATAAAACCTCTATAATTATTGTTATACTTGTTACGTTAAAAACTTGTGCCACTGTTAGGTTAATATCTGACGCTGGGGCTGTCACCATCTACAAAAGCGCAAATGAGTAAAAACACGCCAAAAAATAAATCCATTCGTTATGAATAAGCCAGTTTTACTCTCAAAGTAAACGTGCTTCCTTTGTCCTTTGATTTGAGGCTGCTTATTATCGTCTCTCTCGCATTATCTGACGAAAAAAAAAGGCTACGCGATTTTAAAAGGAAAATTCCAAGTATCATTAAACTCCACAATGATTCAAGAAGGACAGCTTCATCAGGCTAATATATTGAAGACCACGCAACGAAGTTTTCCAGTCTGTTTCATTCATTAAGTTTTCAGCAGAAAGCACTTTATTAATGAGGCTAGAAGCATCGAGGTGTTGCAATTCTATATATTTGCTGCAAGTCTGAACATGACCTACGTGGACGGAGCAAGAAGCAGACACATATGATTTATTTTCGATTTTGTTTACTTTCAAGCAAGCTTCCCGTAGGAGCACGTAAAGATGATATTACGTAACACACATGGGCGTCGCCAGATTGGGCTGTCAAATATTGTTTTTTTAGGTTGCATATCACGAAGTGAACGCCAAATCAAAAAAACATTTTTTGACAAGGAACGTCGAACATATGCCAGCTCAAGTGCTTTCACGGAGGAGGAGGAGGAGGAGGAGGAAGAAGAAGAAGAAGAAGAAGAAGAAGAAGAAGAAGAAGAAGAAGAAGAAGAAGAAGAAGAAGAAGAAGAAGAAGAAGAAGAAGAAGAAGAAGAAGAAGAAGAAGAAGAAGAAGACCGCCGTGCTCTTCTTGCGGCTATGAAAACAAGGAGGGACACCATCGCAAGTCTGCCGAGCTTACCGATGCGCACTGCTTTTGAAATTTCACAAACGAACAAGGCCTATTTACAGAACTTAGAAGAGGGAAGGACTGTGAACAGCCATGAATTCATATAAATATATGCATCTAAGCGGTACACATTGAGCTCGACGCATTCCGATCTCGGCAGTTTGATACACCACCTTATTAGTCTGTGAAAATAATACGCGCTTCAGCTGATTATGGGCTAGTTGATATAGTTGAGAATGGTACAAGTGGCAACGCTTCACAATCTTGCTGTGAACTAATTTTTCCTTTATTTGGAATCTATTCATGCGTTCCTGCGCACTGTATTTCATTCAGTCTACTCTAGCTTCACTCTCTTAAAGCCGAACTTTCGAGCCTTTTAGTTCACAAGTCTTCTCACGACTGGCTGGCTCACTTCACTATAGCGAAACGTCCAGCACCAGCAGAGGCTGCGTGGAGCTTTCTCTTAATACCAGCGCAGGCTTGGCTGGTTTGGTTGCGTCCCAGCTAATAGCGAGCAAATAGTGGCGGTCAGCATGCGTTAAGAAGCGAACGTCCGTCCTACACGAACCATAGGCACCGGGAAAACATCCCTATAGCAAGTGATGAAAATTCTGGGCCCATATACACAAGACGTTGTTACGCCGATAAGGGTCGTAAGTATATAGACGGCGCAGTAGTGTCAGCAAGCACAATATCATATGAAAGGCCTCTGCCTGATCATAGCACTACACCATACTAACAAGGAGATTTGTGAATTCAGCCAGTGGACATCCTGTTCGTAGGTGCTGCTTCCAATCGGCCGGTCAGCTTTTGAAAAAAAAAAAAGTCCGATCTCCGATAGCATAACTTACTGCACGTGCAGCCAGCTATAGATAACCTTCAAGCGATTCGCACAGCGTAACATTCTGGCGAATATTTCTATTTCTCCTGGTAATAACTGTTGGAGATTTACGTCCCGAAACCGCAATATGATCGCGATAACCGTCCTAGTGGAGAGCTCTGGAGTTTTCGACCTCCTAGAGTTTCTTACCGTGCACCTAAATCAAACAAAAAAAAAATGACTGAGCGCCAGCAAAGCGCTGCGCACAAGGCGCAGGTGCTACTTTCAACTGTTTATTCCACAACGCTCATCACGAAATATTAATTTTGTTACGAACGATGGTCCGCCTAGGTGGAACAGTGGTTACGTTGCTCGGCTGCTAATCAGTAGGTCACGGGTTCGATTCCGGCCGTGGCGGTAGCTTTTCGATGGACGACAAATGGTGGAGGCCCATGTATACCATTCAATGTCAGCGCATGTTAAAGAACACCAGGTGGTCGAAATTTCCGGAGCCCTCCACTACAGCGCCCCTCTTAACCACCTCGTGGTTTTGGGACGTAGAACCCCGATCGATGCTAGCGTAAGACGCTTTTGCGAGTGCGATCTATCAGTCACGCACGTGCGGCATGACTGATAAGTGACGAAGTTGCGCATCTCGGAAGCCGCGCACGTGCGCGGAAGAAAAGAAGAAGCGGAAAGTGGTCACGAATGAAAAGGATAAGGATATTGTAGGTAGCCGGCGGATCTAACCTTGCATGATTTGTAGGCAATCGCCCCACCCGCTTTCCGCTTTGCTACTTGTAGCTAATGTTCTTTGTTTTTTTAATTAAGCACGAGCAGGCTCTTAAAATAAAAAAAAAATCGTGCATAGCACGACGTAAACCCCCATAAGACCGCGGCCTCTGTGCTATTCTACATGCAGTATCGTGCCAGAACTCTAGCTCGCTGCACTATGCCTCAAACATAATTGTCACTTATCACCAGTCACATGCGATATCTGCAGCATTCAAGAATTTCAAGAGAAGTCGCGACACCGGTTGAAAATGCAATTTATGCGCGCATTTCGGACCAAGCATTAGGGCGAGAGATGATGAGCGACAGGCAGAGGCCATTCCTCATTATAGTAGCTATATAAATGGCACGAAAAGCAGTGCAGGTTTAAAAGCAATCATACATATGGACGGACGCGTACGTAAGTACATGTGCACTACATACAAAAATACACCTTGCCTGTGATTACTAAAAACGAGAATCACAGTAAATTACTAGACATGATGCAATAATGTGGGTACAAACGAATTTTAAACATACAAGCGCCTATAAGCGTCAGTGCTCATGCCACAGCTTTTCTAATAAACTTCCCATAATACCGCAGGTAAATTATATGTGTCTTTCTGCCTTTCAAGTCTGAATGTATGGCTTGTTGTGATAGTTATTTTGCGGTATTTTCCCCTTTTTTTAATTTGCTGGAGTGGTCACATTCGACTTAATTGGACATGTAAACTTGGTGCTTCGACTTGCGATGACAGATTGTGCAGAGGCAAATATGTTGTCGTGAAATGCGACCTACTCGCAGGAACTATCGAGCATCATTGCAACGTTTTGCTTCCAAGAGTGTCCCCTTCTATATTGCATGGAGGGTAAAAAAAAAGTGCGGATGACATTTCAACGAAACGCTATCTGCTTACTTACGCTTAATAAAAAGAAAAACAACATCACCTTCTTTCAATTGTTATATATATATATATATATATATATATATATATATATATATATATATATATATATATATATATATATATATATATATATATTTTTTCACAGCGAAGGCCAACTTTCAGTGTCGCCCAGGGTTCGCCGGGTCACATTGTTTCCGCCTGCGTCGCCCAACGATAAAGTGCCGTGGAAGCGCGACACTGGCGCAAGTAATTCGACTCCGCCGGCGAATGAGCCACAAATGAAGACGAATCGAAGTCGGCGCCGCAAACGGTAAGCCAGCGCGCCCGACCGCCGCTGCAGTCGTAGTTGCAGAAGCAAGAGACTAACAGCGGAAATTCGCCCCCGGGAACTAGATTGCGAAGTGCGCGGCTCCGGCGGCCAATAGCGCGGAAGACGGCTGTGGTAGAGAGAGGGAAGATCCGCACGTATACGCAAGATAGCTAAACTGCGCGCGCTTCTTCGCCTCCGTTGAAGGGTATTTGGCGCGCCGGGTGCCAGCAGTGCTCTTATACTCGTACATACAAGTTAGGAGGACACCCACATCCGGGATTACAGCAGACGTTTTGTGTGCCTCGGAGGCTGTTATAGCTGGCCCGCCTTGTGCCACAGTATAGCTGGCCGGCTTTCCCACTACCATTCGGTCGGCGGCGATTGCGGACTCGGCGCCGTATTTGCGAGACTCCCGGCGACTGCTGGCTTAACAAAGTACGCACATGACCGCACTAAAAGCGCGCATCGCTGTTGAAGCTAGCGCCAGAGTCGGCTATAGCCGATTCGCGTGGCTCACGGATCGATCTGATCCCTGTAGCAACAGCTTGGTCGATAGGGTCCGTCCGAAATGGGCAGGGACATAAGAGGCACCGTAATCAGCGAATATCCCACTTTTTTACGTGCGAAGGTTTGCAAATCTATCTGCCGATTTGCTAACAACAGTTTCGGACACGCTGCACAGTTTTTATTGCCCGACAGTGTGTATAAGCCTTGCCGTGCTTCGACGAGTCCGATTTCGTGCGTGTTTATTTAATTATTTGCAAGGCAGCGAGAGGCTTGCTATTGTATTGCAAGAAAGCAAGTACAGTAGCAAAGACAAACTATTCCGGCAACGTTCATAACAGTGAAAGCAGTGAATGAAATTAGCATGCTTTCGAATCCAAACTAACGGTTTGTGGATTAGTCGTGCGTTTTACGCTTTGCGTGCTATAAAAGTTCATTGTTGGTGACTGCCAGATCTTTAACTACCAGATCTTAACTAACCAGATACCGACGTGCCGCGTGGATTGATTCTTTGCATTTTTGGTTTCTGTGCTCCCACGTGTACGTCGTTCTGCGGTATTTGCTCGGCGGAGTTTCGAGGTCAGAGCACGCGCATGCGTAAAGGACTGACCCCACGCATCCGTCGGAGCGCGTCGGCGCGTGGCTTTTCGACGAAGCGCCGCGCCTACTCCCTTCAGAGAGAGAAAGAGTGGGCACGTAGATACGCGAAGCCACGTGCTCTCTCTTTCTTTATGGGAGAGGGCTCAACGCCGCGGCAAAAAGACACGCGCCGACGCGCTGCGACGGCTACGTGGGGTCAGTCCTTTACGCATGCGCGTGCTCTGACCGCGAAACTCCGCCGAGCAAATACCGCAGAATGACGTACGCGTGGGAGCATAGAAAAGAAAATATGCAAACAATCAATCCAGCCGGCACGTGCGTATCTGGTTAGTTAAGATCTGGTAGTTAAAAACTCTACTGTTTTCTTTTTTTACACAGAAACCGCAAAAAAATACACCAAAGAAAGAGCACTGAATAATTAACATTTCTCAGTTTTTTTCTTTTCAATGGTCGTTTGCCTGCAATACCGTATGTTGATATGACTGCCCATATACTATCGTACGGGAAAACTGCATGACATTAGTCCATAATGGT